>NW_026713921.1:0-36168 GCF_029784015.1 Lycium ferocissimum | reverse complement strand
CCCCGCAACCTCTCGTTTATAAGTGTGGCGTGCTTGACACCTATAAACAAGACTCTACTGGACACGGCTCGTAGACACACCCTAGAACGGAACTGCTCTGATACCACTTTTGTCACGCCCCAACTAGTGGGCCATGACAAGTACTCGGAGGGCGGCTACCGAGCACCACTCATCATGTTATCTATCATACTCAACTTGGATATATATCATTTTCAACATAGAACTTGTCATAAGCCAATTTCCAAATCTCTCAAAACACGTATATATGCATAAGCCCGCGAGGCTACAAAATGATGTACAACACATACACTGAAGAAGTCTTATAAACTCTACAACCCACACATAAGTATCTATGAGCCTCTAACTCAAGTTATAAGGAAGGGACAAGACCCCTCCATGCTTCAAATATGTACACAAAAGAATATACCACTAGGCTGCACCTTCAGAGTAGTGGGGTGCTCATGTACAACTGCTGAGTAAGCTCCTAAGTGTCTGCGCTGTTCCCCTGTCTACCTGTGAGCATGAATACAACATCCATAGAAGAAAAATACATCAATACGAACAATGTACTGAGTATGTAAGGCATATATGATAACATAATAAGGAAATATAGAAAGCATAAGAAGAAATGATAACTGTAACTGCTTGCCTCTTGAGGAGGAATCATGCATGCTCACTTTTACCTTTAAACATATCACAAATACATACATAGATAAACTGTCTGAATCAATAACATCCTTAGCCCACGTCCGAGGTGACCATCTCACGCTGCCCACTATTGGTGCTGTCATCACCCATAAGTCGCCCGCCTTAGCGGTGCTGTCATCATCCATAAGCCTCCCCCCTTAGCGGTGTTGTCATCATCCATAAGCCGCCCGCCTTAGCGGTGCTGCCCGTGCCACATGGACATGGTCTAACCATCATCATATACTTAACATGAAGCATGCATAAGAGCTCAAGTAAAAACTATAACTTTATCGGAGTGACGTAAGGTCGGTAACCTCCGATTATTTTATGGAATAATCATAATCGTCATGTCTCACCTTGGAGGAACTAGCATTATAAGGCGAGACTATCAATAATGAATAACAATCAAGGAAATCATACATCAAGATCATTAATCTCATACTAGCATCCTTTCATAAGCTTTAGAATCTCTAGACATAGAATTATCATTATCATTGTCATGTTCATAACACATCTCTTATCTTTATCTCACGAGCAGCTCTTAGTAATCATAGACTTATAATTTTCTTTGGAATGTAAGAAAGTCATGGGAAGATAAAGGAAATCATGTTATAGGAATCATGCCTTGGAAAAGAAGGGGCTGGCCTTACATACCTTTACGCCTCTTTAACCTTGTCGACTAAACGCTTCCCTCCAAGTTCACTATTCTACATTCAAGAGAATTCGTACTAAGGTTAGATAACCGGAAGCATACTTTAGGTCTTAATTAGCATAACTAAGAGCTAACAAAAATTGGGCAGCATTTCCTTTGTTTCGACAACTTTCTCCATATAATATAACAACTCCCAAACATCAATAGAGACATTCATAATATCATAATCAATAGGTTTCTCAAGTTAAATATTGTTCACTTCTCAAATTCACTTTCAACCCATCCATAACTATGAGTACAATAAAACACCATTTTCGTTCTTCATATAATACTTCCTCAATGTTGCTAATATCGTTTATAACGATATTATACTCGTCTCATACTAAGAATCAAGATTCAATTTAATTTACTACTCAAAATACCATTTCCTCCATGTTTGAGCTCATATTCTACATTCTTCTCCAATCCAAGTCTTTCAACCCCTCAATACCTTTAATGACATGAAATAAGTGTAGAACTCATCTTTGATTATGTAGGAATGGTTTTTGAATGAAGATACTCCACTTGAAAGAAAACCCCAACATCAACACCAAAGCAAACCTTGACTTCCACAAGCTCTAGTGATCTTCTCTACACTTGATTCACCCCTTTAGGTGGTTATGGAAGGGTGTGGAGTGGTATGGAACCTTAAAGAACTCTTTGGAAGACTCTATAGAAGTGGAGAAATAATTGTGGAAAGCTGTAAAAGAGGTTGGGGTCGTTTGGGATTTAGAAAGGTGGCAAAATCACTCCCCGACCCTAATGTTCGATGAGTATGCGGCCTTGCACACTCAATGTGCGGCTGCACACTCTTGCTCCGCCCCAAAATGATGTTGGGCAGTTAAACCATCCAAAATTGGGAGTTAGCAACCAGTGTACGGCTCAGCACAGTCAATGTGCGACCGCACACTGCCCCTGCACCTCCCGGTTTCGCGAAATCTCGTTCTTTTCAACTCGTTTGACCTCCAATCCTTATGGATCCTTCTTGGAACTTGTCTAAAACTTAATTAACCATCTAAGGGGATCTATATCTCTCCCTCAAAGTAATTCTAAACAATGCATAGCTCAAATGGTATGAAATTTCCCCAAACGTGGCTCAACCTTAACTTTCTCCGACGAACTTACTTCCTTTGCCTCAATTGCCTTTGGAATCTTAAGGTATACTCTTAGAATCATTAAATATCCTTCTTAAGCATATAAGGTATTCATGTTCACTTAGGCTTATGCTTGTCTATTCGTAATGCAAGCGACACGAAATTCCAAGGTGTAACAACAATAACCTTGAAAAGGGTGAGGAGCAAAAGATTTAAATGATCATAATAAGCAGGCAATGTGCTCTTGAAGAGCCTATGACATAACACTTCATAAAACCTTATGGGAGGTTCAGGTACCTGAAAATGATGAAGTAATGAGATCTCAGTAAGTTACGTCGGATTACGAATCGATACAAATGATATCTCGTCTATATTTGGTACAATATAGTGCGCAATATTGTAGAAAATTGTTCTACATTTGTTAAATCATACTGAATTTGAAATGATTTTATAGCAACATGATGCATCCTGATAAGCATAAAGTTTATTGGACTGCGCAGTCCAGGCATCAGAAGATGTCACGTCCTTTAAATACTAAATAAAAGCTTTCACAGCCTATATGGCTGACTTGCCAAATTTATATGGAAATTTAGGATTCAAAATGCCCGAAGCGTATACAAGTTGGAAAATTTGTTTATAATCCTTAATATGAATTAAATAAATCAAGGTTAATTCCCTAGAATCACCTTAATGAATATTCATTGACGAAGCGTACAAAGATGATTCTGTATACCCTCGTCTCTTTATAATAATCAAAATATTTCATATTGTTCTGCAAGTTGATGACTTGAAATTATTGAGCTCTTGAAGAGTTTATAAAAGTAGTAGATTATCTGCTAAAAGAACTAGAAAATTAAATTGGTCCTGAAGTATCATATCTTTGTGCAATTGATGCATTTAAATGTCTTGCTATAACTATGGAGATCATATAGTTTTCACTCATACATGGAGATATTGAAGTAATATCAATTGCATCTTGCAAATGAAAGTCCTAACATGAATGTGTTTATCCTAACACATATTGTCAAGCTTTTGTATACGGTTTATTCATATGATCGACGTAAATGTTTGATCCAAACATTTATTTATGCCTATGAGGGTTTACTCTCATATCATGTTTCACATGACAAGATAACATCAGTTTATAAAGCAAGCTAGGAATAGTCTTAATGTGGTTCCAACAATATTATATGACAACGATGCAACTCTATCAAGAGATGGTGGCATAGGTGATCAACCAGATCGTTCAAATGATGATTTGACAAATTTGATCATAAAGGTACTACCAACCTCAACATATAATAAGTTGATATTCAAGATCGGAGTACATCATCGTCAAGGATCTAACGATGCTTGAATCAGGGGGAGTAAAATATGAGTAGCACTCTTTTTTCCTAACCAAGGTTTTGTCCCATTGGGTTTTCCTGGTAAGGTTTTTAATGAGGCAGTTGGAAATGCGTATTACCAGATATATGTACTCTTTTTCCTTCACTGGGATTTTTCCCACTGAGTTTTTTCTAGTAAGGTTTTAATGAGGCACATTATCTATTAATAAAGTGACAAATACAACTTGCACTTGCAAGTTGTATTTTAGTTGTACCAAGTTGTGAAAAGCTTTCATCAATGCCACTAAATTCTGAGATTCATGAACTGGATACTGAGCAGCATCAGAACACTACAAGAGACAAGATGGAATCAGCACAAAAACAACTGGTAGAAACTGAAAATCAGCTAAACCACAGAGATAATGTTAACTCAAACTCAAAAAATACATCTGCATCTCCCAGGAATACTCAGGGTAAATCAAAACAAGGGGTCCAGAACACTGCTGAAACTCAAAATGCAAGCAATAATAAGGTGAAAGTAAAGGTTTCAAACACTCATTCAAAAGCAGCCTTACAAGATATAGTTGCTCACAAAGTGACTAAAGCAGATATACAAAGAACCACAAAGGAGCTACAAAAGGAGGAGGAAGAAAAAGAGGTGGAAAACAGGTCAAATAATATTCACAAAGTAGCTAGAGAAGCAGACCTATCTCCAAGGGCTCTAGCTATTAGTGGAAAAAAGATCAAGAATCAAGAATTAGCACAGACTAAAAGGGTGATACCAAAGAGGGCAGCATCAGCCAAGATTAAATGATGATAAAGGCACTAATTTGGAACATCAGGTCTGTTAATACACAACAGGCTTTTCAGAGACTCATCAACATTCAAACCAAACAAAAATGCTTCATTGTGGCTCTTATGGAGCCTTTTTAGAATTGTAGACACATTCAGAAGTACAGAAGAAGGCTTGGGATGGAGTCGGCCATTGCAAATAGAAATGGAAAAATATGGGTGTTTGTAGATGCTTCAGTGCAATGGGATATCTTGATGAATTCAGAGTAGCAGATTACTTTGAAAATTCATCATCAAGACATAGAAAAGGATATGATTGTAACCTTTGTCTATGCCGCATGTGATGAAAGAGAAAGACTACTACTTTGGGATGATTTGTATCATACAGCAGCTTCTTTGGATTTGCCGTGGATGGTTGGAGGGGATTTTAATGTAGTCTTATCTGAGGAGGAAAAACTGGGAGGCTTGCCAGTCACATTATCTGAATGTGAAGATTTTGCCTTCTGTATTAACTCTTGTGGATTGTTTGATATGGGTTTTAAAGGTAGTCTATATACTTGGTGGAATGGAAGATCAGCCAATGACTGCATATTTAAAAGATTAGATAGAATTCTAGTTAATGCGTCTTTTCAAGATATTTTCCCACAAATAGAAGTAGAGCATCTCTCAAGAACTGGATCAGATCATGCTCCTCTACATTTAGCTTGTGGGGAAGAGGCTGTTGTAATTAAAAAAGCTTTTAGGTTTTTGAATTTCTGGACTCAACATGAGTCATTCAAGAACCTGGTTGTTCAGAACTGGAATACTAATTTTGTAGGATCCCCATACTTAGCTTTCAAGCAAAAGCTAAAGAATCTAAAGAGGGCTTTATCAGGCTGGAGTAGAGAAACTTATGGAGACATTTTTAAAGAATTAGCAATAAGGGAGGAGATCGTAAAAGTGAAGGAATAGTTGTTTGAAGAAGATCCAAGCATTGTTAACAAATAGTTCTTCAAAAAGCTCAAGCTGAACTGAAGAAATATTTGAGCATAGAAGAACAATATTGGAGGCAGAAAGCAGGGTTCTCTTGGTTCTCAGAAGATGATAGGAATACCAGTTTCTTTCATAACTATGTTTCTGGTAAGAGGAAGAAACTACAATTAAATAGAATACAAGACAACAATGAGGTGTGGTTGGACTCAATGGATCGTATAGAAGAGGAAGCAGTGAATTTCTTTCAGAAACAATTCAATCAAGAAGAGGATGTGGATGACTTTGAAATACTCCAACATGTACCTAGCATGGTGACACATGAGCAGAATATACTTTTATGCTCATACCCTTCAAAGGAAGAAGTCAAGAATGCAGTCTTTGCCTTGAATGGTGATAGTGCAAGTGGACCTGATGGTTTTACGGGATTTTTCTATCAACAATGCTGGGACATAGTTGGTAATGATGTGCATGCTCTAGTATTAGCCTTTTTTTATGGGACTGAACTTCCAAAATCCATTACTCATACTAATTTGGTTCTCATACCCAAAAAGCAGCTTGTACAGACCTTTTTAGATATGAGGCCAATTAGTCTGTCCAATTTTATTAACAAGGTGCTATCCAGGGTTCTTCATGATAGAATGGAAAGTATAATTCCATCTTTGATTTCTTCAAATCAATCTGGATTTGTGAAGGGGAGAAGTATTTTTGAAAATATTCTACTTACATAGGAAATTGTTTCAGATATCAGAATTAGAGGGAAACCAGCAAATGTTGTTATTAAGCTGGACATGACCAAGGCTTATGATAGTGTATCATGGAAGTATTTGTTGCATGTGCTTAGGAAAATGGGTTTTGCTGAGCACCTAATTAATTTGATCAGGAATTTGATTGCTAATAACTGGTATTCTGTTCTATTGAATGGACAAGCTACAGGGTTCTTTAAGTCTACAAGAGGTGTGAAACAAGGGGACCCTTTATCTCCTGCACTATTCCTACTCTCAGCAGAAGTGTTGTCAAGAGCTCTGAATTCCTTATTTCAAGACAGCAAATTTGTTGGTTATGGGATGCCTAAGTGGTCTTGTCCTCTAAATCATTTAGCCTATGCTGATGACACTATCATTTTTGCATCTGCTGATAAATATTCTCTAAAATGTATTATGCAAGTGTTGAGAAAATATGAGCAGACTTCTGGTCAACAAGTGAACAAAGGAAAAAGTTCCTTCTACATGCACTCTAATGTTGGTACTGAGTTAATTCAAAAAATTACTGATATAACAGGATTCTCTAAGGGACAGTTCCCTTTTACATATCTAGGGTGCCCTATTTTCCATTCCAGGAAGAAGAAGGTTTACTATAAAGAGCTCATTAAGAAGGTGAAAGGAAGGTTACATTCTTGGAAAGGAAAGCTTCTTTCTTTTGGTGGAAAGGCTATATTGATTAAAAGTGTTCTTCAGAGTATGCCTATTCATCTTCTCTCTGTCCTTGCACCTCCTAAGTGTGTGATTACTGAACTTCATAAAATATTTGCTAGATATTTTTGGAGTAATAAGGAGGAAGGGAGGAGTAAGCACTGGGCAACTTGGCATGATGTATGTTTACCAACTCAAGAAGGTGGACTTGGTTTTAAATCTTTATTTGATGTGTCCAATGCATTATTTGCAAAATTATGGTGGAGATTCAGAACAACATCAACCCTATGGGCAAATTATATGTGGAATAAATATTGTAAAAAGGTGATTCCTACTTTGATACAATGGAAGGGGGGGACTCAAGTGTGGAAAAAGATGCTAGAAGTGAGGGAGAATATAGAGCATGAAATTTGGTGGGAAATTAAAGGAGGGACAACAAATGTTTGGTATGAAAACTGGACCAAGTTGGGAGCTTTGCACTATGTGGTCCCTATTGAATATCCTCTTAATGAGGAACTAGAGGATGTGGCTGACTTGATAGAAGATGGGCACTGGAAGGAGGATTTATTACAACAATCTTTTCCTATAGAGATTGTTGAACACATAAAATCAGGAATATACATAGATCAGTTGCAGGGTTATTGGGACAAGCCATGGTGGATGCCAAGAAGCACAGGAAAATTCACTGTTAATAGTGCTTGGGACATCTGAGACATAGGGAACATGTGCAGGAGGATTTTAAGAAATTATGGATTAAAGGGGTGCCTTTTAAGATTTCTTTTTTCCTATGGAGGTTGTGGAAATTCAAATTGCCTACTGCTGACAAACTGATGAGTATGAGAATTCCTGTGACAACTGGATGCTACTGTTGCACAATTCCACAACAGGAAACAATGCAACACTTATTTTTAACTGGCAGTTTTGCAACAGAAGTCTGGAAAGTGTTCAGAAATGCAGTGGGAATTCAGATGAATCTGGTCCAACTCCAGCAGGTTATCAGAACATGGTGGAAAATAGATTGTGCTGAAAAGTTCAAACCTATTTTACATACAATTCCAGCCATGATTACTTGGGAATTATGGAAAAGACGGAATACTATTAAGCATGGAGGAAAGGTGAGCTTTAAAAGGGTAGTACATGAAATTAACAACAATCTATACTATCTTGCTAAGCTGAGATACCCATGGCTTAAAAACATTCCTTTTTTGTGGCCTGATTTGGTTAAATTCTTAGAAGACTATAAGCCTATTCTAGTCTCTAAGATTGTTTACTGGAAATTTCCTAATGAGGGATGGTTTAAATGTAATACAGATGGGGCTTCTAGAGGTAATCCAGGGCCTAGTTCTTATAGTTTTTGTATAAGGGACTGGAAGGGAGATTTGGTTTATGCAGAGTGTAAGGAGTTGGGAATCAATACAAATGTGATAGCTGAAGCTAGAGCTATGCTGGAGGGTTTACTCTATTGTGTAGAGCATGAGATACATCCTCTTATTTTGGAGATTGACTCTCTGATGATGAAGAATGTTGTGGATGGTATATGGGAGCCACCATGGTGTATTATCACAGAAGTGGACAGACTAAAGGCAATGAAGGATCAGTTCAATGTGATAATACAACATGTGTTCAGGGAAGGGAACACACTAGCTGATTATTTAACTAACCTAGCTTTTGTTTTTGCAGGTACATCAAGTTTTTCAACATTTTCTGAACTGCCTCGTGCAGGGAGGAAAATCCTTAATCTAGACAAAGCACAGGTCCCAAATCTCAGAATCAAGAATGCTAGAAATGCGGGAGATAATGATGTACAAGTCTGACTTTGTAACTCATATATTGACAAGGCTTCTAATGGTGGTATTAGCCTACGGCTCATCCCATAGAAGAACTGTTAGTAAATGAGAAGCAAAGGATACAGTACATTCATTATAATTCTTTTATGGTTTAGCAATTAGTGGTTACTGTCCTTCATCAGTTTGGTAATAGCTAAATGAGGGCAATATATTTGATTAGCTAGACAAATACAAGATCGAGAGAGTGAGATGTAGAACGATAACTCCTAAAGGAACGACCCCATCAATGCATACAAGGATTCAAGGGAAGGGGGTAATTTTTTTGAGCTTTTCTACACCGATTCACAGCCACATCACATGATTAGTGGAAATCTAAGAGATTGAAAAAGGGTTTACTGAAAGAGATAGATCGATTGATGCGAGAAACAACTCCTTGGATATGGATACAAGGCGCCCGAGAGCTAAGGGGTGCGAAAAATTGATTCCATATCGATATATCGATCTTGAACTGGTGGTGAAGCTTGAGACTGGCGGAGCTTCGATGAGCTACTCTGGCTCTACTTTCCTAATTTTAGACTTCTTGCTTTGGTGTAGTCGGCTGAGCATTTGGTTATGTTTTCTTTATTTTATTTTCTGTTTTAGTTTTCATAGACCTTTGTATATATTGCCTTTTGTTTATTATCAATAAAATAGTCCACTAAGTCCCACTTAGTGGTTACCAAAAAAAAAAAGTTGTAGAGAAACTTGTATGAGTTGTATATGTTATAGGTTTAGAGGCAAAACTCTTCTATAAATAGGGAGCTTTGTCTTTCCATTTGTAACACCAAGAAAAGTGATAATACAATCTCTCCCTCCTCTCTACAAAGTTATTGATTTGCTTCTCTTATTTATTTGCAATTATATATAATTTTATAACATTAAGGATGAAAAAAGTTGATTTCTTTTTAGAAAATATTATAAGGAGGTTAAATTCACTTTATTTTTGGATGAAAACACACTTAAGACTTCTCTTAAATAGAGTTCCTACTACTTGGTCCTAATGTCATGATTTTTGTCCTTATAAGTTTTACTATATGTATATAGAAAAATAAATGGAGCATGTCTCCTTTATAAAATAGTATATGTTTATATAAATATAGGTAAAGCAATGATTTAAATATTTTTGTTTAGTCAATGTTAAGCTAAGTTAGTCAACCATATTCTAACTAAAACCATCTTTCCTCAAAATCAAGGTCCAAATATACCCCCTTGGTTTGATTTTATTTAAAGTTTGGGCTTAGGCCCAAAAAGGGTTTTGAAAATCCATCTAAGTCCAAATGAATTTACAAAGGGTCCAGTTTACACTTATGCTTTCTAAAAATCTGATTTGCTTCATTTGTACTAAAATCAGTCCAAGTCTTTTCATAATGCCTAAAAGTGTTTTCAGTCTAAATCAATTAAGGCCCAAAGGACAAGTAGTCCGTTTTCTGATTTTAAAGTGGGCTTGTGGCCCAAAAACAGTTCCTATTCTTGTCCATTCCGTTTCCAGATTTTACAAAAAGGACATGAGGCCCAAATCAGTCAAGTTTTGTTCCCAAAATCCATTTAACTAGACACATTAATCAATTCCCATTTTTATACTTGAAAGAATTTATAAGATCCAAAGTTACCAATTTCATGCTTATAGTAAGTGTGTTCAATTTTGAAAATCGTTTGAGAAATTGTCTAGCAACTATGCGCATTTCCTAAGTTCTAATCGCATTTGGGTTCCAATATTATCACAAGTATTCTTTACATATACATATATATATATATATATATATATATATATATGAAAGTAAAAGAATGAAATGAAAGAGAAAGTTAGGCTGGTGGCCCTACCTTAGCCCACCAGTTGCCATGTTCACCCATGGTTGGGCCTTCAAATATTTCATCTTCAAAACAGACTCGATGGAAATGTAGCTGTTGGCCTCAGGCCCAACAGGCTTCGGAGTGCGGAAATGGCCGAGTGGCACATGAGAGAGATCCCATGCAAACAAAAAGGGAAAAAAAAGGAGAATATTGTTAGAAAGCACCTAGACTTAATAACTAAACTAATAAGAACTTGAAAGAAAATAATCACATATATAAATATGTTCATACATGTATCGAATATGTATACCACACTTAGCAAAATAATCACACATGGAAAGGGAAGCCCAAACGCAATTTTAACAGAGGCAAACAAAAGCACAAGCCCAGACACGAAGAGGAAAGACCCAATTCCATATTAAAGAAGCAAATGAAGGAGACAGGCTCAAATCACTACCATAAAATGTTCCTATGTCAAGATACTTAACGGTATACAAGATATACCATCCTATATATATACCAAGGTATATATATACTGTGTATACCTTGTATATCATGTATATCCACTCAACAGTAGCATAAAAAAAAAAAGGGGGAAAGGCCAAAGCAAAGGATGCCACATCAAAACATGGTAGACAATATATATGACAGGATATACTTGACACACTTGATTTATCTAACCTAAAAGACTTCAAAATGCTTTCAATATATGATAATGATATTACTATGGTCTTTATGTTGAAGGTACAACTTCATTCACCCAGATATATTCTTTCAAAATGATTGTGTCAATTCTCAGAAATGCAAACTAGGGCCATCTTACAATTCAAATTTCAACTAGCAGTGTTCATGCTATCCTAGAGTGAATGCAGAAAAGATATACTTTCTTTTAAAGATTGTATAATCATAGAAGAAAGCAAAGGGGAGATGGTAAACACTATATAAATAAGACCAAATACAGTGTTGCCCTTTAAAAGGGAAACATACACATGAGAAGTTTAAAAGAGTAAAGGGGAGGAATGAGAACAACTTCATGTGACCAACATATATACATTTTAGCCTAGCAGTTCCAGATATGGCATACACTTAGAGAAAAAGCATAGGATCAGAGTTCTAAAGTTCTAACATGGACATCATATTAGCTCACCATACACAAAAAACATGTTACTATTTTCACTTGGAGGAGGAAAGCAATAAGGGGTTTGAAGTTACCACTGTTGGCTCAAATAGTAAAATAGGGATCAAATATAGGGATTAATCCATTGTGACTATTTAGATCATGTAAGCAGAGTATCAAACAGGCAACACATTATACTAAAAACCTATCACGTACATAATCATAAAGGGTTTAAAGGTATGACACTAGTCAAGTTATACAGAGATTGGCATTCAACATAAAATCAGCCTCTCATAAGCATATATTTGGTCAAAACTCTAGGCAGTAAACCTAACTCAGGTCACCCCATCTATTTAGACATTAACTAAGCCAATGGCAGATCCTTACAAGACTTGTTCATGGAATCAACAAATGACAAGTTTAACTATGTTAAAGAATAAATGCAGCTGAGACTTTGTGATTTCATCCTAAACATATACATTTGTCCCATAGCAGGCCACTATTTCTATTGAATGAGTCTTAACCCCAATATGTTGTAACATGATAGTCATTTAAGTCATTTTAGGCAAAATCAGTATTTAACAGAGATGCTGCATATTGTTATAAGCAAATGAGGTTGAACTCAGGCCCCTATTGGTCATGTTTAAACTTGACAACACCATTTAAGCCCTATATTACCATGTTGGAGACTAAATGAACCAAACAAATTTATACCAACACCAAACACTTATCAAAACCAAGTCATTGACTAGTATAGAGACATGTAGTGACACCATATTAGGCTAAAATAGACAACTCTTTATTACCCAAAGTTATTAACATGCTAGTTCAATTAAATAATCAATCAAATCATGTATCAGGCACAAGCTAATGTCTAGATTGATTCAAACAAAACACAAAAACCAAACTAGTATTTCAGTTAAAGCTAGCCAAACCATGTAGACATGCTCATGCATTTAATCAAGAACATGATAGCCTTATATTAGGGATGAAACTCAACCCCAATATCATTTCTTATACACAACAACCACTAATCAGTAAGCAAGACACAGGATAAGTACACTAAACTACAACTAATAGCATAATTTAACTAAAGCAGCAAACAAAGCTTCAGATAAATTATACTAAGCTACTAATAATGACATAATTTAACTCAAACATACAAAGTAGAAAAATAAATTATACTAAGCTACCACTAATAACATAATTTAACTAAAACAACAAACAAAAGCATAAAGAAAAAGAAATACCTTTTGTAGTGGTAGCCTTGGTCGAAAATGGAGCAATTGGGGCCTCCCTATCCTCCACACCTTACAATCACGAACCACAAAATGAAAATACAAAGATTTTAAGTGAAAACGAACAAAATTTTAGACTAAAAAGGGTATTGAGCGAATCAAACCTAAATATACTTGTATAAAATAGTGTAAAATCTAATAAAGTTCTTCCTGAGATATGCAAGTATTTATATAGATACCCCAAATTCTAGGATTTGAGACTTCAACCGATGTGGGATTGAGTGTTTTGGGGGTAAAAATCCCTCCATTTGTCAAACAACCAACCACAATCGAGCATTTGAAATCAATACAAGACAAAAACAACTAAAGAGATGCAGAAAAGCAAAGACAGAGGGATAACCTCACCCTTATGGTTGTTCTATGGTGGCGTTTGGTATGAGAGGGCAAGAGCATTAGTTGCTCTTGCCCAAGTCGGCTTGGCAAAGAACTGAAAAGCAAAATGGTACACTGCGCCATTACCATATCAGGAAACGATGATGACGATTGAGATCTTATCTCTTTATCTAGGGTTTTAACCCTCTCAACACAAACACATTTGTGTACTGAGGGTCGTTTGGTTGTGTTTTGTGTAAAATAAAGGGGTCATTTAGTTGTGGGCTGGGTCTGGTCCTATTGGACTGGGCCTGGCCTAAAAAAAAAAAGAAGGGGCTGAACTCGTGTACATATACATGAGTTAGAAAAAAAAAAAAAGAGAAGGGGCTAAACTCGTGTACATATACATGAGTATACATGTGTATTCATGTATGCTCGTGTATACACATGTATATGAAGGGGAAAAATGATTCGCTTTTAACAAATAACCAATATTGAAAGAGTTTATCCATTAAACATCCCAATTATGGCCAATCTAAACTAATTAACTCAATTAATCCTTTTAATGACACGGCTAATTGCATATAAAGACCATAATTGCAATTATGACCTTAGTTGACTGAAACCATGAAATCGGTTATTTCAATTATGACCATATTTAACTATCAATTGATTATTTCAATTGTAGCCGCAATTAACCACATAATAAATAATTTATAAATATAATCGTAATTAAATATTTAATTAATTATGATTAATTTAAAAATTGCACAGATGCAAATTAATTATGCCAAAAATTTGAGAGGTAATAATTATTTATTTAATTAATTAATTTTCTTGAATTGAACAGAGTAAAATTCTTGCTAATCAAGTCTCCATAATTTCTACAATTAATTGAATAATTGTTTTAAATATTTTCTGATTTAAACTTGGCAAGTGCTTTAAATTACTAGTAAAAATATGTAGATTATTTTAGATGACTTCCAACATATATTTGAAATTATTTTGCCAAATGAAATGTCAAAATATTATCAAAATAATTTTGGAAAAATCATTTGACTTATAAAAAAAAATACATATTTCACTTCGTTTGAGATCCAAGAACTCTGAGTAATTAAGATAAATTATTGGAGAGCAAAAAATAGGTGTCAAAAACTTCCCCTTCAGTGTTCAGTGATGGAGAGCCCATCCCTGATCATTAAAGTTTGACAAACCCTAATTTTTGACTGACTAATTTCAGAATATCCCTATTTTTTATGCGATTTTCAAATATATGGATGGACCCTGGTCTCTAGGTTTTCTACATATCTCAGGTTACTTGGGAATTCAGTCCATTTATAGTTCGACTCAATTATACTTCTAAATGTCGATTCAAACAAATCTCGAATTTCCCGATTATCAAAACTGAGAAACCCAGAGTGATTTGTTGGAGTGTGACTGACTCTTTGTTATTGAGTCAGCCTACATATCCCTGGTCTTGGGGAATCAAGTCACTTGTAGTTCAACTCGATTGAAAGAAAAGGGGTATCCCTTATGCAAGAGTGCCTTTGTGCTTTTCAGTACGTGTCCGACCGGTTGTGGCGTTTTTTAAAAAACAAAACAAAAGCAAATAAAAAAAAATTAAAAATAAATCTTGTGGATGTATGTGGTGTAGAGTGGCCCCATCTCCTATCTAGAAAGATTGACTCTCATGGCACCCTATCTCAACCGGCTACCTAAGATAAAGTTCCACGTTTGCTCCGCATTTGCTGAATTTGGTTTGGTTAGTCTGCTCCTTTCCTTGGCAGCTGCTAGCCTACTTTCATCTGCTGGGTGACGTTATGGTGGACCTCTTGGTCCTGTTTCTGATTTTTACCATTTTGATGTGTTTTTGCTTACACCTTCTTAGTATTGTCTTTGAATTAGGACCTTCTTGCCGTTGCTTGAATTTAAATGGCCATCTTGGCCGTGCGTCTTTGTCTTTTACCACTTCGCATGGTTTTGATGGCCTTCTTGGCTGTCATTATTAAATGAATGGCCCAAGTGGTAGTTTGTGTGAATGGTCCTCACGGCGGTGTTTGTATGAATAAAATGGCCCTCGCGGAAGTTTACATGAATGGCCCTCACGGTGGTGTTTGTATGAATAAAATGGCCCTCGCGGAAGTTTACATGAATGGCCCTCACGGCGGTGTTTTTATGAATGAAATGGCCCTCGCGGAATTTTTTATGAATGAATGGTCCTCGCAGCAGTTTTGTATGAATGAAATGACCCTCGCGGCAGTTTGTAAGAATGAATGGCCCTTGCAGCTGTTTGATATTAATGAAATGTCCCTCCCGGCAGTTTTTAATGGCCCTCGTAGCAATTTGTATGAATGAATGGCGCTCACAGCCGTTTGTATGAATGAAATAACCCTTGCAGTAGTTTATATGAATGGCCTTCGTGGCAGTTTGTATGAATGAATGGCCCTCGCGGCATTTTGTAAGTGACAGATATGGCCCATTCAACTAAATAGTCTTCCTTTCGTCCTTTGTATCAACTGTGACCCTCTTGGTCAGATGTGTCGTTTGTTCTGTCGTGACCCTCTTGGCCCGATATTTGCCTCGTGGCATTTGGTCATTTTACGGCCTTGTGGCTAGATGTTTGCCCTTTTGGCATTTTGATCCTTTTATAGCCCTCGTGGCTAGATATTCACCCTTTGGCATTTTGATCCTTTTATAGCCCTTTTTTTATTGGTTGCGGCTCCAATCTTTTTCGTTGGATTTATCTTTTACCTGTTGCAAATAAGACAGGGTTAGCAAAAAAATAGGGGCGTCCTTCTGTTGACATTGGAGACCTGCATCAGAATAATGTTAGTTTCCTATAAAGTTGATCCATGTTGCTATCTCTAGTTGTGTCTTGGCCTTGCCAGCTTGGTTTACTCTCTTGAGTCCGATCCTCTTGGATTTGGTATTGAATGATGAATTTATCTTAATCATAGAAGAAAAAATCATTTTCAATTTTTTTTTTTATCATGAGTTGTTTATTTATAAAAGAAATATATATTTTTTCAAAGATTTCTTAGATTGATTGTCATGACATGTGCTTCTGAATTAGAATCCTTTCCTTCTTTTCTGCGTTTGACAGTTGGAGCCTCGGCTTTCTTGTGCGGAATTTTTGAGACTCTCTCAAAAATTCTGCCCCAATTTACCTATTGCTATGGCGAACTCTCGCGCTACGTCTTGATGTAGGGAATTTTGAGGTCCACTCAAATTTTCTGCCCCAGTTTAGGGTGTTGAATTGATTAACCCTTAAGCTGATTTGTTGAAACGAGAATTTTGAGATCCTCTAAAAATTTCTGCCCCAGTTGGGCATGTGTGGTAATCTCTTCGTGCCCACTCTGAAATTTCCTTAAAGTCTTATCTCTGAAGCTTCCTAGGGGTTTCTTAGTTTTTTTGCTTGGTACGACCGAGTTCAAAGAGCGCCTAAGTATCCGGTCACAGCAGGAATCAGGTCGAACGTACTTCAGAATAAAATAATTGAGTTTTGGTTTTTACTAATAATGTGACCGGGTCCCAAACGGACTGCTTATGTATCCCACTATGGGGAAGTCAGGTTATTGCGTAGCTCATATTACAAAGGAAATCATTTGGTTTTTCTAATCTATTACAAATGATTACAAGTAAAGGAATTACTATTACGAGCAAATAAATAGCTAGTACAACTGAAAAGCGTGTCTTCACGCGTAGTACCACTTGATTGCATCTAAGTTGATCGGTTTGTGCCACTCTTGGCCATCCATCTCTACTAGTACTACGGCTCCTCCAGAGAGTACCTTGCAAACCACATATGGGCCTTTCCAGTTGGGAGCGAAGTTCCCTTTTTACTCATCTTGATGTGGGAACACTCTCTTGAGTACCATTTGCCCTATTTGAAAAAGTCGAGCTCTGACTCGTTTGTTGAAAGCACGTGCTATCCTTTGTTGGTATAGTTGGCCGTGACATACGACAACCATCCTTTTTTTATCTATCAGAGCCAATTGCTCGTATCGGGTTCGGACCTATGCTGCGTCGTCCAGTTCAGCTTCTTGAATGATTCTTAGTGACGGTATTTAGACCTAAGCAGGTATGACTGCTTTAATACCATAAACAAGTAAGTATGGATTTTCCCCTGTTGAAGTTCGTGCCGTTGTACGATATCACAATAAGGCATACGGTAATTGCTCATGCCAACACTTGTAATTGTCGGTCATTTTCCTTTATATCCTCTTGATATTCTTGTTGGCTGCTTCTATATTTCCATTCATTTGTGGCCGGTAGGCAATTGAATTTCGATGAGTGATTCAGAACTACTCACAGATGTCCTTCATCAGGTGACTATTTAGATTTGCTCCATTATCCATTATGATGGACTTAGGTATGCCAAAGTGGCATATGATGTTGTTTCGCATGAAATCAGCTACTACTTTCTTTCTTACTGATCTGTGCGATGTGGCTTCCGCCCATTTGGTGATGTAGTCTCTAGCGACCAAAATGAATCGATGCCCATTCGAGGCAAAGAGGCTCGATAGTTACAATGACATCCATGCCCCAAGCAGCGAATGACTAGGGTGAGCTCATGATGTTGAGTTCACTTGGTGGGACCCTGATGAGATCTCCGAGAATCTGACACTGATGGCATCTTTGCTGAAATTTTCAGCAGTCACTTTTCTTTGTCATCCAGTAATAACGTGCTCGAAGGATTTTCTTGGCTAGCACAAAACTGTTCATATGGGGTCCACAGGTCCCTGCATGTACCTCTTCCAAGAGCTTCATGGCTTCAGCAGCGTCCACACATCAGAGCAGACCTAGATCCGGCGTCCATTTGTAAAGTATTTCTTTATTCAGGAAGAAACCATTGGCCATTCTTTGGATGGTCTTCCTTTGATTACTCGTGGTGCCTTCGGGGTACTCTCCCTTCTCCAAATATAGCTTGATGTCAGTGTACCATGGTTTGGCATCTGGCTCCGCTTCCATATGGGAACAGTAGGAGTGCTATTCTCTCGAACTTATTTCCAGCAGGTAAATGTGTCTGCTTTCAGGATGCTGAATCATTGATGCTATGGTGGCCAAAGCATCGGCAAACTCGTTTTGAGCCCTTGGCCTATGCTTGAATTCGATCTTTTTGAACTTCTTGCACAACCTCTATGCAAGGTTTACGTAAGGTAAGATCTTAGTATTCTTTGTGGCCCATTTGCCCTGTACTTGATGGAACAATAGATCGGAGTCTCCTATGACCAATAACTTGTTGATGTCCATGTCCAACGTCATCCTGAGGCCTAAGATGCAGGCCTCATACTCTGTCATATTGTTGGTGCATCAGAATTTGATTTTTCCGGTCATCGGGTAATGTTGCCTAGTTTATGATATCAAGACCGCCTCGATTCCTGATCCTTCGTAATTAACAATATCAAAGAATAATCTCCATCCTGAGTAGGGCTCAACGACTTCCTCTTCTATGATCAGTACTCCCTCATTCGGGAAATGGGTTCAAAGTGGTTTGAGATCCTCATCCATGGGACTTTTAGCCAGCAGGTTGGCTAATGCTTGTCCTTTGACGGCTTTTTGTGCTATGTACACAATATTGAATTCACTTAATAGCATTTTCCACTTGGCCAATTTTTCGATGGGCATGGGCTGGCGAAAGATATATCTCAAAGGATCCACCTTGGATATGAGGTGGGTGGTATATGACGACAAATAGTGTCTTAGCTTTTGGGCCACCCAGGTTAAGGCGCAACATGTCTTTTCCACCAATGTATACCTTGCCTCGCAGGCGATGAATTTCTTGCTTAAGTATTAGATTGCACGCTCCTTTTTCCTGTCTAGTCGTGTTGTCCTAATACGCACCCAAAGGCGTTCTCGGATACTGATAGGTATAGAAAAAGTGGGCTCCCAGATCTGGAAGGTACCAAAACTGGTGGATTGGACAAATAATTCTTGATGGTGTTGAAGGCTTTCTGCCACTCCTCAGTCTATTTTGTGGGCGTGTCCTTCTTTAGGAGCTTGAGTATGGGCTCTACAATGATGGTGGACTGGGCTATGAACCGTCCAATGTAATTCAATCTTCCTAAGAAACTCATAACCTCTTTCTTAGTCTTTGGAGGGGATAGCTCTTGGATTGCTTTAATCTTTTCTAGTTCTAGCTCTATGCCCATCCGGCTGACTATAATCCTAGTAATTTTTTGGCTGGCACTCCGAAGGCGTACTTGGCCGGATTTAATTTCAGATTGAACTTTCGGAGTCTGTCGAAGAACTTCCGCAAGTGTGTGGTATGCTCTGAGCTTTCTGTTGAATTAATAATGACGTCATTCTTGTATACTTAAATTTGCCTGTGGATCATGTCATGAAAGATGGTGGTCATAGCCCTCATGTAAGTGGCTTCGGCATTCTTGAGACCGAGCGACATTACTCTGTAGTGATACACCCCCTATGGAGTAATGAAGGCTGTTTTTTCCACATCCTCTTTGAACATCAAGATTTGATGGTATCCTGCGAAGCAATCCACAAACGATCGTAGCTCGTGTTTGGTACAATTGTCTATGAGTATGTGGATGTTCGGGAGCAGAAAGTTGTCTTTGGGACAAGCTCGATTGAGATCCCAATAATTCACACATTTTCGTATTTTCCCATCCTTCTTAGGCACCAACACTATGTTGGCCAACCATGTGGGGTATGAGGTCACCTCTACCACTCCTGACTTAATTTGTTTTTCCACTTCGTCCTTTATGCGGATACTTAGATCTGACTTGAACTGTCTGATTTTCTGTTTTGCGGGGGTGAAACCCGTATTGATGGGTAACCTATGGGACACTACACTGGTGCTCACCCCTGGCATGTCAGCATATGACCATGCGAAAATGTCCACATATTCTCTTAGTAGATTTATCAGTTCTTCCTTTTGGGGTGCTTCTAGGTGTGCACTTATCCTAGGTTCCTTAATACTTTCTTCGTCTCCAAAATTAATGACTTCTGTTTCATCCATGTTCGGATTTTGCTCATTTTCTACTTGTTTTACCTCTTCTATGAGACCCTCAAGTAGCATTTTTTCCTCGTCGTACTCTTCGTACTCTTCTTCCTCTATGGCACTTGACTCGTTCATTTCGCAACATGTCATGACATTTAGGGTTGTTTTATTGTTTTTATTACTAAAAAAATCAAGGCAAAGTGAGGTTACTATAAAACACATGCGTAAAAATAAAAGAAAAGTCATTTTTCCATAATTCGAGGCTTCATTAATTTGATTGAAATGAAAGTGCAAACTATGGTCAGACTCGGATCAACATTGAGTCATTACTGTTTCTGAAAACATCATGAGGTAAAGAAAAGTGTAAAGCGTGAATAATCAGGCCTCGACCGATTGTCACCGGTTTCAAAGCATTAATTCATCATTTATCTACCGAAGAGCCAAGAGCGGGGTAATGGTCCAGTTGGATAGTCGTTCTCCCTGATCGACATTGCGGATGGTGAGTGCCTCAGTGTATTTTTCCAACACCACCAGGCAATCTTCCTCTTGGAATAGCATCCCTAACCATTCTTCCGCATTTCCGTCATTTGGCATGGGCATTCTGATCGGGAATGGCTGGTACAAATTAGGAATAGGCTTGCGCAACTTCACAGCGCCTTTCTTCTATCTAGGAGCTGCTGAGACCTCATCATCAGTTAGGACATACCGTAACCCAAAATGGAAATTGTTTTGGGGAATAGGGATCGGTTCTGTGATGCCGTGTAAATCCCTTCCTAGGCCTCGCCTGGGTTCAAACCCATTTTGGCGCATAGTCGAGGCAATCATTTTATAAACTACAGGCATACGAATTTCTGTAGAATCCATTCTGTGGGCGGCCCCCACCAGTTCCACCACATGGAAACCTGTACCCTTGGGAACTGCTTCGATGACCGGCACCGATTTGTCTGGGTAGTTGTGGTTGCTACCTTCCCCGGGGATCACAACTTCGTGGCCATTCCATACAAACTTTGCTGATTGATGGAGCGAAGATGGCACAGCTCCTGCCATATGGATCCATGGCATTCCTAGCAACAAATTGTACTTAGTGGGTATTTTCATGACCTGAAATTTGGTGACGAATTCTGTAAGCCCCGCCTGGATGCGGAGGTTAACTTCTCCGGTAGGGTCACATTGAGTCCCATCGAATGCTCTTATATTCGTACCACTTTCGCGAACCTTCCCGAGGTCATAGCCCAACCGGCTAAGAGTGGATTCGGGACAAATGTTGAGACTGGCCCCATTGTCAACCAGAACTCGCATTACCACTTTGTTTCGGCACATGACAGTGATGTGTAGTGCCTTGTTATGAGTCTTAACTTCTTGGGGAAATTCTGTAACA
Source organism: Lycium ferocissimum (assembly GCF_029784015.1). Lineage (NCBI taxonomy): Eukaryota > Viridiplantae > Streptophyta > Magnoliopsida > Solanales > Solanaceae > Lycium > Lycium ferocissimum. The sequence continues at coordinate 14,515 of NW_026713921.1, read as the reverse complement.
CCTTGGGTCCTCAGACTAAGGTACGACTTGGGTTAAGAAATTAAAATGAAATTTAGAAGGTTTCATGTTTTTGAGAAAGTGGCTGAGGGGCCTACTTCGGGCAACTGTAACCGTCTAATTAATTGGGAATTTGGAAAAGTTCCCTGAATGAAAATTTTAGTACATAGTAATATCTTTCCATCCATATAAAGATCAGGCCAAATGGAGATTGGAGCAAGAGGTTATGAGGGTCACAAAAATGCTCAGAGCAGCAGGCCATACACGTTGGCCACGCGTCAATATAACACTCCGCAAATTCAGAAGAAGTGTGGATATGTTAAATAAGTATTATGTGTCATTTCAGACATATGAAGTACTATCAGGATGAGTTTGGGTGAAAATAGTTGTTTTGGAATCAAGGCGAATAGTGTGGTGCTTAAGATTCGATAGAAGCGGCTAAGTTTAAGGCAGGTCTACCTTCCATCCCGATTTTATGAAAATCTGTTAAGAATTTTAGAAAACTCAAAACATGAAAGTTGTATCCCTTTGAAATACCTTTATAACGATATATTATGGAGCCTGAACGGATATCTGTGCAAAAAGTCATGGACATTTTACAGGACAATGCGTAGTCTGCGCGATCAGCTACGCCAAGTAACCGTCAGGTAAGCGATCGCGCACGCGAGGCAATGTCACTATCCTCGATATGCGGTTCAGCCTTTAGCTGTGTTAACGCGCACTAGGAAAGTAGTTTTAAAAGTCTTACTTCGTTCCCTACACCCCAAACACGAAAATTTACTCTAGAAAGGGAAGCTCTCAAGAACCCAACTTCCTCCAAGGTCCCTCCATCATCCAAGGTAAGTTCTAATGATGATTCTAAGTTAATTTCAATTCCCCAACACCTTATTAACATGGGTAAACCATTCAAATCATTAGATATTCGATTAAGACATCATTGTTGGGAAAAGAAACCCTAGCTTTCGAGTTCAAGGAGATAGAACATAAAAAAGGTAACCCTTTCCCCTTATAATAATTTGTAGTTGTGAATTGATGAGTTCTTCAGAGATAAGTACATGGGTTTGATAAAGAGAAGCATATGAACTATAATAGGGTTTTGGATTGTTGACCTAGGATTTTGATAATCTTATGGGCGATGAAGTATAATGATTGTTATATCTATTTGGGATTGTAGAATCACCTAGAAGTAAGAGATTGGATATTGGGTGTGGAAACACCATTAATAAGGGCTATGAAGCTTTATGCCCACCAAGTGTTTGATAAAATACATAAGTGACCAAAACATGGATATTATTGCTAATATGGAATCCCTTTGACTTGTATTGCTACAGATTAGAGTTGAAAGGGGTTTATGAACGTCGTTTTACACTCTAAAGCAGGAAATTAAGGTATGTGAGGATAACTCTCTATGTTTGGGCATGTTCATAATTCTCCGTACGAAATGATTTATTGATCATTACATTTGCCTCAGAATTTCAGTTTTGCTTTGTTACACGCCGAAAATTTTTGCGTTACCAAGACTGTAGACGGCTTAGTATGAGCTCAAAGGAGAGAAAAGTTATACAAGGATTAGGGATGAAGATTATATGATCTGAGTATAAGAATATAATATATATATATATATATATATATATATATATATATATATAGATATAGATATAGATATATATATGACATTTGGAGACCGTATGGAGTTAATCAATTAACACGTCACTTGATGAATAACCCTCGTAACTGTAGGTTAAGGTGGGGCACACATGTCGGAGATTTATAAAGGACATATGAAAAGTGATATGAGTAGTACATGGGAAGTTGAGGAAGTCTTAAGAAGGACCCTTAAGTCAAATATGTGCATAAGCCCTCCAAAAGGATGATTTAAGGATACGTTTTCGGATGATCTGACTTGGAGGGGCCAAAACGCTATTATAGGTTTGGAATTTGGAAACACACCAAAAATGAAAGTTGTAGATAATTGAAAGAGAATTCCAACCATAGGTCGTAGGATCTCATACGATATCGGGATCAAGAGTTATGGCCATTTTAAGATAAAGATTCCAAGCTGCCAAATGGCTTCTGCGGGTCCCACATGAGAAGGTCGGTGGAACCGACTTATGAGGGATATAAATACCCCATTAACTCCATTTTTTTCAGCATTTTACATTCTCAATAGTCCTAGAAACTTCTCAACACAACCCCCAAACAATTATAGCCCATTAAATCAAGAATTTAACAAGATTACACCAAACTAGTCCATGAAAGGTGATTGTTCTTGCTTCTACTTGATGTTGTGGTAAGTTTGGTCTTGAAGAAAGTTGGTGTTGCTGAATTTATTCAAGTATAAGGTATTTTGTTCATCCTATCTCTTATGTTGAGTTGATTTGAAGGTTTAGCAAGTCTTAAAAGTGAAAATAGTTATGGAGAAAAGGTCATAAATTGTCGTGTTGTAGTTGTTGTGTTTATGGATTGTTTTGAGCATGTTGTGGCCATGTGGCTGGGCTAATTTACATGTATAGAGATGGTATCTAATGTTGTTGGTGTGTTGATAGGGTTATGCTCCTTGGTTGGGAAGAAAGGAAGTGTATATTGTTGTTGTATGTTAAAAAAAAAAACATCATGTGGCATGTTTTATGGAACATATTGGTATTGATAATATTGTTGTTGATGTTGGTATTGTTGTTGTTATTGTTTGTTGCTGGATTGTGATTTCGAGCTAGGCATATAAACGGGGGAGATGCTTCCGATTTTGGCGTATTCTAAAGGAGTTTGGTTTAAGGACTTGAGATAGTATACTATGATAAGTCTAACGGTAGTATAATTTCTCTTGAATGTAGATTTGCAAGTTCGGGAGAATAAGCATTAATTCGTAGGAGATCAATCAGGTATGTTAAGGCTCGCCCCTTTCTTTCAAAGGCATGATTCCTATGTTATGATTCCATAAATGTTTTCATAACCTCCTTGTTTTGGAAAGCTAAAAGTCCATGGTTCTTAAAGCTTCTCATGATGTCGAGGATAAGAACGGTTTTATGATGGTGACAAGGATGATGATAATTTTGTGTTTTAAGAACTCAAGTTTATGATTTCAAAGCGAATATAAAAATGTGGAGCTACCTCTAGATTTTCTCAATTTTATTCATTGATGACGACTCTATTTCTAAAGGCACCAAAGTGTATGTAAAGCTATCCCTTCTTTCTTTTTGGCATGTATTACATAAAACGAGCGAACGATGAGCATACATGACTCCAGTGAACTCTAGTTCTCTATGGTACTTGACATGACAACTGTCTTTAATTCTCAAGTGTTGGTTCATTCTAAATGATGATTTAGTTTGTACAAGATTGCTCCTAATATTCTATTCGTGCACATTGTTATGGCCTCACTTCACCGAGTCCCTCACTAGAGGGCCGGGTACGTATTCGTGCATATTGTTAATGTACCACTTTACCGAGTCCCTCACTAGAGGGCCGGGTACGTATTCGTGCATATTGTTAATGTATCACTTCACCGAGTCCCGGGCCGGGTACGTATTCGTGCACAGTTTCATTGCATTGTTCATCGAGTCCCTCACTAGAGGGCCGGGTATGTATATTATATATATGTTACCGAGTCCCATAATGGGCTGGGTACGCTATATATTTTACCGAGTCCCATAATGGGCCGGGTACGTTATATATTTTATAGAGTCCCATAATGGGCCGGGTACGCTATATATTTCACCGAGTCCCATAATGGCTGGGTACGGTATATTATATATATGCATGACTCTCATATCAGAAGGCACAAATGCATTGGTATCTTGGATTATCATAGTCGTCTCCTGTCATTTTTTTACTCAGTCATGATCTTCCTTTTTGTACTTCATGCTTTACATACTCAATACATTTTTCGTGCTGACCCCCTTTCTTCGGGGGCTGCATTTCATGCCGCAGTACATATACTCGGTTGATGATCCTTCGACTTGGGCCCTACTCAATCGGCTGGAGAGCTCCATTGTTCCGGAGCTTGAGTCATTTTGGTACAGATCCTTTTGGTATAGACTTATGCATATTCAAGGGTACGACGAAGCCCTGTACCGCCATGTTTCACTGTTATACTCTTAGAGGTCTGTAGACATATGTGGGTTGTGTATATGGTTTGGTCAGCTATACAGATGTAGATCTTTTTGGATATTGCCGCGTATAGTGGCAGCCTTGTCGGCTTGCATATTTTGTTATGTATGGTTAACTGTGACTCCTCTGGAGACAGGTTCATTCGGATATATGGCATTATGAGTCTACAACATGCTTTTATAGATTTCCACATTGTCCTTAGTATCAGTCTGACTGTATCTAATAGGTTCGTATACGAGTGTCCAAATCGGGCACTAGTCATGGCTCATCGGTTTGGGTCGTGACAAAACTGTTCTTGTATAGAATGCTGTATATTCATTGGTTATTAATATCATAGAACATTTCTGGGGAAGATGGTTTGATAATAGTGAAGCTATTAGGACCATGCTTCATAACTTGAGATGTAAAACCCTTACCTCATTTAGGTGTTATAAGGATGTATTCCTTTGTAGGGTCATGGAATTATCTGAGTGTAATAATACCTATTGGAAGTCCAAGTTTATAGATGGAATACCTAGCTTTTTTGCAGAAAGAGTTAGGAAAGCTCTTAGAAAAGGAGAAACTAGCATCAATTGTGATGATTATACCTATGGTAAGTTAATAGGTGCTTGTGTTCAAGAAGGTTTATCCTTATGCAATGAGATTAAATTGAATCACCAGATTAAGCGACATCATCTAAATGAAAGACAACAATTGTGCGAATTTTGTGGACAATTTGTTATGAATATTCACAAACCAAAGCGCGTCATAGGTATAAAAAGAAGAAGAAAGACTTCCAAGCCTGGAAAGAGAAACGCTTGGAAAAGAAAACAAGAAGAAAAAAGGAATTCAAGAAAAGGAAGGATTTTATTAAATCCAAAAATCCTAAATCTTACTGGAAATGTGGTGGAACTTGTCTTTATTATAAAGACTACAAAGTTAAGGAAAAAATTAAAAACCTTAACATTGATGAAGAGTTAAAGGATACATTGTTATTGAACTCAGAACCGGAAGATTCAGGTTTTGATTCAGATATATCGGAGGATTCTACTTCAAATGAAGATCTTAGAGTTCTTGAAAAGGAAAGTTATATTTCTTCGGATTCTGATGAGGAATGTGCTCTTTGTCAAATAGGACAGCCTTGTACTGGTAAAGGCGATAAAGAAGGAGATGAGTTTTATAATATCTTCTCTCAGTTCAAAGATTTGAATATCAATGTCTTAGATGTTAATAACCTGGTTGATTTATTAAATATTATGAAGGACCCTGAGTTTAGGTCTCAGATCATTGACAAAATTCATCAAACACTTGAAATTCAAGGTGAAACACCGAGTCAAGAATCATCAGGTCCATACATCATGTTTGAAGTTTAAAGACTTCTTGGACAAAGGAGAAATATTATAAGTACTCCTACTACAACACAAGATTTGGAAAAAGAGATTGATAATCTCAGAAGGAGATTTCAAAACCTCAAAAAACATAATACCATTTTGGACGAAAGAATTTCCCGAATTGAGGGTAAGGGGAAACAAATTATCGAAATCCCAAACACTGCAGATGCAACAACGTAAGGTACAAGTAATAGGGAGAATGGAGAATTTCTCAAAGCACTTGAGATAATTACTTCTCAAAAGTTTTTTTTATTTTTTTTATTTTTTTATAAATATTACTCTTTTAATTGATTATAATTTTAAAAAGGAATTTACTGCTCTAGTTGATAGTGAAGCTAATTTAAACTGTATTCAGGAAGGATTAATTCCCTCCAAATATTTTATAAAACTACTCATAGTTTTCGATCTGCTAATGGGCAAAAAATGGAAATTTCTTTTAAATAACCAAAAGTTTATATTTGCCAAGAAAAGGTTTGTATACCAAAAAATTTTGTACTGGTAAAAAATATTTCAAACCAAATTATATTGGGCACTCCATTTCAAAAAATATTTCCTATTTTGAAATGAGATGAGAAAGGTATAATAGGAACCTTTGAAGGAAAAGAAGTTAAATTTCAATTTATAACTGAACCTTTTTCAAGAATTATAAATGAAATCAAAGACAAGTTGATGAATAAACATCAACAAATAAATTTTCTTAAGCAACAAATTTATAGTATAAATATTGAGGAAATTTTACTAAATTTTATATTACAACAAAAAATAGATTTTACCAGCTTTCATTACAAATTTGTAGTGAGCACCCTAATGCTTTTTGGAATAGGAAAAAGCATGTGGTTACTCTTCTATACGAAGATAATTTTAATGAAGGAAACATTCCTACAAAGTCAAGACCATGCCAAATGAATTCTGAATACTTAGAATTATATAAAAAGAAAATTACTTCCCTTTTACAAAAAGGTCTCATACAGCCTTCTAAGTCTCCATGTTAGTGCACTGCTTTTTATGTTAATAAGACTGCTGAACAGGAAAGACGAGTTCCTAGATTGGTTATAAATTATAATCTCTTAATAGAGTTTTTGAAATGGATTAGATATCCTATTCCAACAGAAAAGATTTATTGGATAGATTCCATAATGCTATTATATTTTCAAAATTTGATTTAAAATCAGGATATTGGCAAATTCAAATTGCCGACGCATACAAATGCAAAACTGCTTTCAATGTCCCTGTAGGGCAATATGAATGGAATGTTACGCCATTCGGATTAAAAAAAGCTCTGTCACGCCCCGAACCATGGCCTGAGCGAAACACGACACTCGGTTCCTTACTGCATGTGACCGAGCGAATTACATGACTTGTTGAATCATCATGAGGCATACATGAGCGGAATATAACATGAAACATGACGGGCTTTACGAAAACACATGAAGTCATAATAATTAATAAAATACTCGTTTAAAACATGAATGCGGAAATACCATGAATCGAGCCAAAGATGGCTAAACAACTCTGAATATCTGACATAACATAACTGACTAGTCTATAAAACCTCTAACATGAACATGAGTCTGCTAAACATAATTGCTGGGACAAGGCCCCCAGCATACCTTTAATGCATAACTAATAGGACATAGATAAATGACTAAACCCCGAAGGAGATGGGGCTCACCAACAAGCTGATATGTGAAGAATCCTACTGAGCAGATATGTCATCTTGTAAATCCGTACCTACATCGTGAAATGCAGGCTCTCGGGCAATAGAAAGGGGACGTCAGCATATTTGAATTATACTGGTATGTAAAGTAACTGAATGAAATAACACGGGACATGAAATAACATGATAAGAAGTGAAATTGAAACTGAAACCTAGTAATGAACATGAATATACATAGATATGACATGAGTAAAACATTTTAAGTAGAGAGAGCATAAATATAACCGACAACATGAAGTCTGGTACTTGCGCCCTACCAGCAAAGCCTCTCACACCTTGCCAGGGTATAAGATGTAATACGACATGAAAGGATCCATTCATTATTAAGGAATCGTCCTAAACATGGGAGGAGCGATCCTCATCCTACGGTGGCTAACGTAGTTTCAGGCTGCTTGGAGCTTTCTCGGTAACCTGTGCAACTCCCAAAACATGAACATGGAAAATAGGTGGTACTTGAGCCCATGGTTTTCATAAATCATCACTTGCATGTACATGGATATCACTTCGTAGTATTCTTGCATGAAAACGTGTAAAGCATGTAGAGTATTTTCTTGAAAATAATCATAATAAATTATACCTTGTATGCAAGAACCCATCGAATGCACAGTATGAGTTTTCATAGATTACGAATAGATTCTCAATAATCATAATGAAATATCAAGAACTCAATAATGGATTAATAATACTTCAATACTTAGTATAGCATGGTACATGGACCTAGGGTTATCATGAGCATGGTTAAAACCCCGAGTTTTCGTATAACTTCATACTTTATGGAAGAAGTGGCGTGGGGAAGAACAAAGATGTTCCCACACGTAGATAGTAACCCTACATACCTTAATCACTCTAAAAACTTGAGAAAAGTCTAATCTTTGAAGAAAATTCAAAAATTTTGAATCTTCAACCTTGAGATGGGTTTTCTTGAAAACCCTAGGTTGTTAACATAGGATTTCGCTTAAAATTCATGTATGATCATTAAAATTCACTTGGGAATATATGGGAGGGACTTACCTTGATGTATAAGGACGAGAAGAAGGGAGAATGGTCGTTCTAGAGCTTGGGGATGTGAAGAATGAAATGAAAAAGCCTTAAAACAAAGTTTTAAAGTTGCTGTCGGACCTCTTTTACGCTCACTTTAGGCACATTTTAAGGCCTGTAAATCAAATTTATGGACCTTAAATCCTATAGTAAATCCGTAACAGTTTACCGGATTTTTTGGACAATTTTACGGCCAGTAAATTTTGCCGTCAATCTGCAAAATAATGTTTTAGTAAAACGGGCATAACGTTTTGTACAAATGTCTGTTTGACCTCCATAATATACTGTTGGAAAGGTATTTAAACGATATACAACTTTCAAGGAGGAAGTTTTCCCAAATTCCGTATATATTTTTCCGTATACTCATTTTAAGTGAGACATAGTGCAAACTCACTTGAAAACACGCTCCGTAGGGTAGCTTCTGACTTTACTTTGCCATGGACTCTTCTTATGTCTTGATTGGGTTTCAAACACCGTTTCTACACTACTCATATTGGCTTCATTATACCCCCATCTTACGATTCAAATCTTAGCCCGAATGCGCGAGGTGTTACATGCCCCTTCAGAATTTCAAAATATTATGAATGATATTTTTATGCCTTATAGCAATTTTATCATTGTCTATATTGACGATATTCTAGTATTTTCAAATACTATAGAAATGCATTTTAAGCATCTTGATATATTCAAGAATCATTATTCAAAATGGGTTGGTTATATCTAAACCAAAAATGTCTTTTTTTTCAAACAAAAGTCAGATTTTTGGGTCATAATATTGAAAAAGGAAAAATAATTCATATCCGTAGAAATATTGAATTTGCTTCTAAATTTTCTGATATTATTACTGATAAAACATAGCTTCAAAGATTTCTTGGAAGCTTGAATTATATTGCACCATTTTATAAAGATTTAGCAAAAGATACATCTATTTTATATGATAGATTGAAAAGAATTCCGAAAGCATGGACTGAAGGTCAGCACCATTTTATAAAGATTTAGCAAAAGATACATCTATTTTATATGATAGATTGAAAAAAATTTGAAAGCATGGACTGAAGGTCATACCCAAGCAGTTCAAAAAATAAGGAAAAAGTTAATAACCTTCCTTGCCTTACTTTAGCCAATCCTAATTGGCAAAAATTATTGAAACATATGCCTCTGATATTGGTTATGGAGGAATATTAAAATAATATTCCCCAGAAGAAAAACAGGAATATCTGGTCCAATTTTACTCTGGCAAATGGAATAATAGCCAGAAAAACTGTGCAACTGTTGCTAAGGAAATCCTTGCAATAGTCAAATGTGTACTTAAATTTCAAGCGAATTTATATAATCAAAAGTTTTTAATAAAAACTGACTGCCAAGCAGCTAAATTTATATTTAATAAAGATCAAACATGATGTTTCTATACAAATGTTTGCAAGGTGGCAAGCTTTATCAGCGCCATTTGATTTTGAAATTCAATATAAAAAAGGGTGAGATAATAGTCTCCCTAATTTTCTTATAAGAGAATATTTGGGTTCATAACTCTTATTTACATTATTTGCAGGATGAGACCGCAGTTTTGACCCCACTCTAATAGAGGACGGAGAGGAAAAGGATCAGCCAAAGGATCAGACAGAGGAACTGATCTTGCCTAGATGGGTAACCAGAGGCTAATAGCTGGCAATATTGCAGGATCTTCTAATGTTAATATTAATAAAGAAGACCCTATGTATCAACAATTCTTGTATTTCATAAAATCCAAATAGAAGGATGATAATAGTCCGCCTTCATATTCTAGTGCCCTTACTGAGGATGACCATGAGGACAGATTCATATGATCAAAATGAAACCCGAGAGGTAATACTTCTCCTTGAAAATGACGACCTTAAATGGAAAAATGAACCTTCGAAAATAATGCAGAGGTATTTTGATGCAACGTCATACACCATTCCTACGTATAAATATAGAATGCATTATGTGATGATTCTCTCTTCCACAGGAACAGGAGAATTTCAATATTTTTACCCTGCTAATAGCAGAAAAGTTTATAAATTTTCAAAAATTATAATAAAAAATATTTTTTTCTCCAGCTGAATGGGGATTGAGCACACTCAAGGAAAGAGATTATATCCATCCTGAGCAAAAAGTCCCAGTTAAACCTAAGGCAATATCCAACCCAACTTTATACCTGAAGGTTCACATGCTGTCTCCGACAATATAATCTAAATATGGGCTTCGCTATACGAAATCTGACCAAGGGTAAGCCATAACCTACCTGGATGGTCGAACCGCAACACCAACAACTCACTCCTTTTCCTTGCCTTTCCGCAGAACCTGTTACACCTCGAAAATTTGGGTTGTCGTACTGTGAGTAGACTAATTTAAGCGTAAGGTGAACATGGAGCTCTTATGACCATAAGAAGGATATTTGGTAGCTTTAAAGTGTATGCGATAAGAATTTGGAGTTATATGAATTGGTGAGACTAAGTTCGTCAAAGAAAAGTGAAGTATAAGTTGTGTTTGGGAAAGATTTTGTAATTATCAAGCTAATGATTATTTAGTAAGGTCTTGAGGATGAGTTATAAGGTTCCTTGGATTGTTGATGAAGTGTTATACTAGTGTCAAGAAGGTTTCTCAAGGATTGGAAGTCAAGCGAAACAACGGGATCAACTTCAGAAAATGTGGGTTATACGGCCACTTATAAGGTCCGTATAAGGGACCGTATAACCTGTCCAGAGAGGGGTCTTTCACTAGAGGTATTATACGGTCACTTATACGGACCGTATAGGGGTCCGTATAATCCTCGTCGGGCAGCCTTTTAATTTTATATAAAGAGGACCTAAATTCAATTCTCTCATTTTTCATCTTCTCCAACTCTCTCAAAACCTCTAGAACCTTCTCCAAACCATATCAACACATATCCAAGGAAAACTCAAAGATCAAACACCGAGAATCAAGAGAATCAAGTGTGTGGATGCTAACTAGGGTTGATGGAAGCTAGAAATTTCTTTGGAAATGAAGTTGGGGTTTTCTCCAAGTGAAGTATTATCATCCAAAGCCCATTCCTACATAATCAAAGGTGAGTTTTATGTTCATTCCACGTTATTAAGAATATTTAGTAGTTGAAAGACTTGGATTATGGAAGAAAGTAGAGTATGAAGTTCAAATATGGAAATAGTGGTATTTTTGAATGGTTATTTTGAGTTGAGTCATAGTTCATGACATACCACGAGTGTAATCTTATTGTGAATGATGCAAATGATGTTAAAGGAGTGTTATATGAGAATGAATATGAAGTTGTGTTGCAATTATGATTATGGGTGACTTTGAAGGAGAATGTTGGGAATTGAATAATGTTTAACTTGATAAAGTTTATCGATTGTAATATCATAGGTGTTATTATCGACATTTGAGAGTTGTTTATTATATAGAGAAGGCTGTTGAAATAAAGGAAACGCTGACCAATTTTCGTTAGCCCTTAGTTATTTTAGTTGAGGCCTAAGTATGTTCCCGGTTATCTAATCTTCGTACGAATTCTCTTGAATGTAGAATCGTCGGGTTAGAAGGAGAATGCTAGTTTTTGAGGAGACGTGAAGGTATGTAAGGCTAGTCCCTTTCTTTCAAGGCATGATTCCTATAATATGATCTCGTATATTTCCATGACTTTCTTATATTCCCAAGTTGAGAGCTAAAGACTTCTAAGAGCTTATCATGAGGAAGAGATAAGAGGTGTTCCATAATGATCATGATGATGATGCTATGTCTAGAGATTCTAAAGCTTACGATATGGTGCTGTTATAATGTTAATGATCTATACATGATTCCTTGATGTTGTTCATTGTTGCTAGCCTCACCTTATAATGCTAGTTCCTTCGAGGTGAGACAAGATGATTATGATTGTTCTATAAGATAATCGGAGGTTACCGACCTTACGTCACTCCGATAGAGTCACAGCTTTTACTTGAACTCTTATGCATGTTTCATGTTGAGTGTATAATGATAATTACACCGTGCCTAGATGGCCGGGCAGAACCGCTAAGGCCGGCGGCTTATGGATGATGACAGCACCAGTAGTGGATGGCGTGAGATGATTACGCGGCTAATGATGTTATTGATTCAGACAGCTATGTATGTATGTGTGATTTGTTTTAAAGGTAAAAGTGAGCATGCATAATTCCGCCTCGCAGGCAAGTAGTTACAAGTATCCTTTCTTCGAAAGCGATTCACCAGTTATCCTTTCTTGTCATGGTTTTTACACTTCTTTATTATGTTATCATATATGCCTTACATACTCAGTACATTGTTCGTCCTGGCATCCTTTTCTTTTATGGACGCTGTGTTCATGCCCACAGGTAGACAGGGAAATGGTGCGGATCCTCAGGAGTCATATCAACATACCCACTAGCACTCCACTACTCTGAAAGTGATATTTATTGCTATATTCTTTTGTGCGCATATTTGGGGCGTGACGGGGTCCTGTCCCGTCCTTATGACTTCAGTACGTCAGTTAGAGGTTCGTAGATACTCATATGTGGGTTGTAGATGTTATGAGACTTTTTTAGTGTATATTTTGTATATCATTTTTGTAACCTTGTAGGCCTATGCGCATTTATATGTATAACTTGGGGGATGTTGGTGATCATTTCATGGTAAGTTTACTTTGAGAGATTAGTTTGTTTGGGATGAGCATGAAGGCTAGAATGATATGCGGTGCTCGGTGGTAAGCTCCGGGTACCCGTCATAGCTGTCACGACCCGTCTAGGGGCCGTGACGAGTACCCGATACTTGTACCGAGCACCCCTTACCTATCATTTTACCTGTACCTCTTAGCAAGTAGTATGAATAGTGCCGTTTTTTTTTTTTTTAACCGAACATTAACATTAGCAGTCGTCATTATGAACATAGATCGATTAACCCTTCGCTATCGCTTTTCATACAACGGCATTAAGATGCCAAATACCACATATTTAACGTATATAACTGATTGTACATATCTCTGTACGAGCCTCTAGACATAGTACACTTATACATAGAAAGGGCCGAAAATCCGTCGTGCCCGAAAATATATACCCAAAAGAGTACCACAAGTGAGGCTCCGGAACAACCGGAGCGCTCGCTGGCACGAGGTGGTAGAGCTCACAGATCAAATCCGCACGTACGTCGACCGCGCGGCATGAAAACGCGAGCGTCCACGAAGGGACGTCGCACGAATAGTGTACCGAGTATGTAAGGCATGGATAGTAATATGCTAAAAACATAAATCGGGTATAACGGCATAAAAAAATTACAACACATGTCTTTGGATAGGAAACATAACTTTGTACATATAAGTGCCATCGGGGCAACCAGCACGTCAGCTAGCCTTCCTTTAAGAATCTTACCTTGTTCATATATATATATAATTATAAGAATAGAACATATCGTATTGCGGCGTCGGCGGCCCGATCCATTTAACCCTTCTTATACACATCCGCGTCGGGAGCATCCCGGTCGGGACGATATCATGTCATGTATATGCCAAGTGATCCAAGTGGATATGCGTATATAACGGCTGCGCCTTTATCTCCATCTTCCCCGTAAATATATACATATCTCATGTATAAATATCGGCGTCTATAGCGCCCCGTTCTTTCGTCATATACATATACTCATATCATATACATATGTCGAGCGTACGCATAGCGTCTGATTCTTTTTGTCATATGCACATACTTATATCGTATATATTTACCAGCGTCTATAGCGCTCTGATCCTGCTATCATATACATATACGTATGTCGGGTACACACATCAATCGGGGTCATAAGGCATAATTCCATGTATTTAGAATCCTTAGAATAGTCATTACCTATAATAGACTTGGGATATCCAAATAGTTAACATTCTCATATTTTCATTTCTATAGCAAAGTATATCATCTACATATCTAACGTAGGCACTTTTCTCATCTTTGGCTTCATCGTTATCGCTATAAGATCACATTCATCATGGATACACTTGCACTAGGATGATACTGTACTTATCGTTTGACAATCGGGACAAGGGTTAAGGATTTCCTTAGGATTCTACTCCAAACCAAGTCAAACGAGGTGATAGGAAAATTCCGGGAACAGTGGGCCCACCTCGGGCCGAGTGAGATAGCGTACATAAATTACATATGCTACGTGTCATAGCGTCATTTATAATGATTTAAGATAATCGGGTCCTCTTTATGCAAGTTCTAGGGGTTTAGAAGGTCTTTCACATTGCGCACTTTTCTGGTTCAATTCTCTTGAAGGAAAAAGGAAAACTTTGGATGCG
>NW_026713920.1:0-24739 GCF_029784015.1 Lycium ferocissimum | reverse complement strand
GCTATATAAATACTATATGTATGACATCTATATGAGTACGATTATGCTATGTATATTACATCTTTATGAGTACGACTATGTTAAGATTATGTAAGTGCCAAGTAAGGGCTATAAATACGCAATGTAGATGATATGAGCATGAGTATGAAAGGAGAAATGAATACGAACATGAAAGTAGATACAGGAAGGTAAATGAGCAAGAATACAAATGTATGCACACGAGTGTGAAATAGAAATGGAACATTCCTATGGAAAGGTGTAAGTGCCATGATGATGATGCTATTATCTCCCACCGTATTATTTCGTATGTTATCCTTTATGCTTCCATATTGATATCGATCATGCTTTACATACTCGCATTCTTCGTACCGACGTCCTTTTGTTTGTGGACGCCGCGTCATGCCCGCAGTGGGCTGTGGAGACAGTATTTGATCCATAGCTGTACTATCTCGTGGACTACATAGCGCAGCTCCATTTCATTCGGAGTCACAGCCTTTTGGTATATATATTCTTTTGTGTATATATTCATGGGCACGGCGGGTCCTGTCCCGCCCATACGACATGATATGATGTACCCTTTTTAGAGGCTCGTAGACATTGTGTATATGGTTAGATATGTTCGGCCTTGTCGGCCTATATTTGGGATGTTATTTTGTTCGCCTTGTCGGCGCATGTACCTGTATATGAGCATAGATGTTGCTGATGATATAAATATGTTATTGCCCGATGATCTTAGAATGATGACGAACGAAAAGTATGATGTAATGATGTGGCTCACCTAGAATGTGAAGTATAAGTATGAATAAGGGGTGCCCGGGTGGGCTAGCACCGGGTGCTCGTCGCGGCCCTCAAGACGGGTCGTGACACGTACTTTCACATTGCATCTCGGTGAGCCACATAACTAAATCATACTTTTCATTCATCAACCATACTAATCCCATTTGGGCAGCAGTACATTTATATCATCATTGGCGACCGTGCCTATATCAATGTACATAAGCCGACGAGGCTAACAAAATAATATCCAAAAATATAGGCCGACAAGGCCAAACACATCTACCCATATACACATGTCTACGAGCCTCTAAGAAGAATACGTCATATCATATAGGCGGGACAGGACCCCGCCGTGCCCATAAATATGTACACAAAAGAATCTATACCAAAAGTCACAGCCTCCGAATGAAATGGAGCCCCGCTATGTAGTCCCCGAATAACGAAGCTATGGATCAAGTCCGCTCCCCGGCCACCTCGCAGCATGACGCAACGTCCACAAACAAAAGGACGTCGACGAAGAATGTACTGAGTATGTAAAGCATGATCAACATCAATATGAAAGCATAGTAGATAACAAATGAAATAACATAGGATGGGAGATAATAGTATCATCGTCATAGCACTTACTTGCTTTCCATAGGGACATTCCACTTTTATTGCGTATCCGTGTACATACATCCATATCCGTACTCACTTACCTTTCGCATTCATTTTCGTATTCGTATTCATATTTCCATTCATACTCATGTTCATATCATATACATTGCATATACATAGCCTTTACTTAGCATTTGCATATACTTAACATATTCGTACTCATATTGATGTCATATACATAGCATTCATATACATAGCATTTATATAACATAGCCGACCACGAAGGTTCGGTGTTTCACATACCTGGCCCTACCAAGGCACAATATCATATACCGGCCCTACCAAGGCTCGTGGTTATCCGTACCCAACCGCAGTAGTGCGCGCGCATCATCATATATAGATATATACATATTCACTATATTCTACCCGACCATATAAGCTCGGGGTTTCATAATAGCCATACATAGGCACATATACATATAAGCATCTTTAGCATTATTACTATCGTCGTTCATCACATCTATCCTTAAAGGATTACTCTTCATATAAGGAACTTAGTATAATTGTATCATAACGAGAATCATAAGCTTAGCAGCTTTTAGGGATAGGATCATTGGAGAATATCGTAGGCTCATAGAAGGGTAGATAACTGGCCAAAGAACCATGCCTTATGAAAGAAGGGTTAGCCTTACATACCTTTCCGTTCAACTATTCTATCACTTGTACGTTCTTTTTCAATGCTCACGTTCTACCTTCATTAGAGAATTCGTATCGACATTAGCTAAACAATTATAAGAACGTGCTTGCTAAAGTTGGAGAAAATTGTGCAGCATTTCCTTTGTTTATACGACTTCCTCCATATTCCATATCAACTCCCAAACATTTATAACAACCATCACAATATCATAAACAACAATCATCATTCAATTGCATTATCCACATTTCATAATTTCACTTCAATTCCTCCATAACCATGACCATAGTTCACTATCGCATTATTTCACATACAATGCTTATTCCATGTTCTAAATGTCATTCATAACCTACTTACAATCACAACATATCCATTTTCATGATTCATTCCAACTACTACTCATCAATGACACTATTCCCACACTTATGACCCATTTTCTATATTCTACTACAATCCAAGTGTTTTAGCTTTTCAATACTTCAAATAACATGAAAAGATCATGAAACTTACCTTAGATAGTGTAGGAACAAGCCTTGAGTGGAGGTACTCTTCTTATACAAAAACCCTAGTTCACTTCTCTTGGGATTTCTTGACTTAGATGACTTTAATGTGTTTCACACTCTTGATTTAGGTTGGTTTGATGAAGTTGATCATTAATTTACTTTGGATTCTTATGGATGAAGTGTGGAGAATATTCTAGAGGGTTCTTGACTTGTGGAGTGAAAATGAAATGAATTAAAATGAAAGAGGGGTATCAACGTTTAAGTTCAGTCCCGACCAGAACATACGGACCAACATACGGTCCGTATATTTTTCACTGGCCGTATGTCTGGACCGTATGTTTGGTCCAGTGAAGTGTGCCATTCTGGGATGAACCTACGGCCGGAAATACGGTCCGTGTATTTTATACGGCCAGTATGTCTGGCCGTATAATGTCCAGCTATCCGAGACTTGTTCTCGTCGACTCGTTTGATCTCCGATCCTTATGAAATCTTCTTGAAACTTTTTTAACACCTCAATACCAATCTAAGGGACGTTATAACTCTTCCTCAAAGCATCATTAAAACATCATTAACTCGATACTCATAAATCTTGCCCGACACACATCATATGACTTGCTTTCTTTAACAACTTTCTTTCCTTACCTTAAATGTCTTTGGAATCTCGTTTAGGGTGATCAAATGCCATTTCTTACTTATCAATACATCGTATACGTCATGCACTTCGTTAGTCTATTCACTGTACGCTAACGGGAAATTTTTCAAGGTGTAACATATATACATACGAGCAGATCAAAGGTTCAGTAAAAGTACAGGCGTATGGTCATATCGTACCAAAGTAAAGTTACTTACGGTTTGGGTTCCATCTCTCGGGAAATGGCAACTTGTCAGCGGGAATCAGATCCGTTGTCCTGAATCGGATAAATCTGCCCTGTCAACCTCGGTCCCTATCTTCGTCCAGACCGGAGAAGGGTGCTTTTTCGGCTCGTTTTGAGAGTTTAATCATGCCCCTTCTGAAAACACGGGGACTATATAGCCGGATTAAATGGTGCACCGTGAATAGAATATTCATGTTTGTAGTGAAATAGCGGAGGAGCACAACGATCCTCCAAAATGATGGATGAATCTGACCGAGGGTAATGTCATACCATTTGCAAAAATCCACTACCACTGGGTCGAGCGTGCTAAATGTGAAAGGATAGGTATAAACGCTTAAATACCCTTCCACGTAGGTCGTTATAGCTTCATTCTGATCGGGAATAACGACCTCCTTACCCTTCCACTCGCAATCTGCCTTGACCTGCTCGAGCTTATTCTGGGGTATCGTGCATAAATAGGCCGATATTTGGACACCTTGGTCCCCTTGTTGAGAGGGTTTCTCGACCTTGAAATCCCGGATGATAGAGCTGTCTTGAGGAATGAAGTCAGTCAGTACTGGCTCCGATTTTGGAGCCGAGAAGGTCTCACCGATTTTGGCCTTAGAAGATTTGCTCGTCATTTCGGAAGTATGAAGATAAGAAGGTTTGAATGATAGTTTGAAGAGAAGACTGATAAGGAGATATGAAGATATGAAGGTATGAAGGTTTGAAGATATAAGGATCAACGTATCCAAAGCACACGAAGGTAAAACTCCCTTTGGTAAAAATCAGAAAGTGAAAAATGAAAGGGAAAACTTGCTTTTATAGAGTGGGGCCGAGACGGTTTACCTTTCGTAACCGTTTTCAGAGCCAACAGGGTCTCGACACGTGCCGATGTCAGACGGATGTGATGGAAGTGACCTTGATCTTATCTAACCATGGGAAGCATACGCAAAAAGGAACCGGGACGACCACTCGATTAACAGATCGTACTTAAGCAGATCGACCTTCCGATGAGACCTAGGTCGGGCTCTCACACGAATATCAATATGATCAAGTAAAGCTTCCGTATCGGTCCCAAAAGATGTGGTCTCGAACCAATTACGGTCGAGTTTTAAAAATAAAATGTTCGAACATGGCAGCCAGTAGCAAAACATTTCGAATTTTTGTGAATTATAGAACAATTGATTATTGAACGAATATTGCAAAGACATATACAAAGATTTAGGTACAAACAACACAAATGGAATACTCAATCAAGTCCAATAAAAACCAATTCGCAAAGTCCCATTATAGTTTGTTCCATTCCACAAAATTCCGACTATGTCGGATACATCAGTATAACAGGAAAAACGGGAGAAGCCCTACTCTACGGCTACTAATTGGAAAACGAAAGTAAAACAGCAACACCCTTAATCGACCTAGCAAGTCGAAGGTTGAGATCTTTAGCCTATTCCACAAGATGCGGCGATGACGCGTGATACCGATTAGATATCCCCATGACTTGCACCAGAGGTGGATGAACCAGGGATATTTGGCCCCCGTAGATCTTCTTTATCAAGCACTATTGTTGGTGGAGTTTCACCAAAGGTTATTTCCCGACGGGTCTCTATGATATGACAGGTTCGAACCCGAGATACAACCCCCGAATGCCTAACTGGGAAGCTTCCGGCCTCTCGCGCCTGTGTGCCCTCAGTGGCACAGATGCTCTCCTTCCCCGAACAACATCCTCGGCTATCAACTTTCCCTTGGAAGCCCTCTTCGTTGGAAGTCCTGAAAATCAAATACCTTGGGTTGAGACATAATACAAGGAAATGAGGGTCGAAAGGATCAAATTAAGAAATTACCGTGGTCTCTGCCTTTCCACCCTTCGGGTACCATCCTTCTCCAAGAACGGCCTACGCTACGAGAAGCTCGGAGAAGGGAAATCACCCATTCAAAAATAGTCGTAACAAGCTCGGGTTCAACAGGATTTGGTGAAGGGTTCCACACCTCAGGAAAATCGACAGACGATGGACGGTGAAGTTGAGCTGTACGTATCATCACAAACCGATAAAACCACCCTCGGTCATAATCGTCTTCGGGGTCGATCAGGCTTCGACTTCTCCTAGGAACCATATGAACAATTCCCCTTCGGATCACCCAAGGTATATATATGTGAAGCAAATGGTCAAGGGTGAAGGTGACTCCGGCCATATTAGCCAACTTCTCAATACAATACACAAGTCTCCAAACCTGTGGGGCGATCTGCCCGATACATATCTGATACCGACAACAGAAGTCCTCGATCACTCAATGAACAGGGAGAGTGAACCCTATCGCAAAAGGATACGTGTATGATAGCGAGTAACCGACAATATGGTGATTTATTTTCACATCATCCCCAATAGGGCAGACGTCAACTGTCACGACCCAACTAGGGCCGCGACGGGTACCCGATACTTGTACCGAGCACTTCTTATCTCGTGACATTTTCTTATCACTAAGTGGGCCGTATGAACATCACCGTACTTTTTCTTCTTTGTCACTTAACATTAATAGCATAATATAAACATAGGCTAGCAAACTTTACTATCACATTATACAGCGACGAGGACCATCAAAGTACAAAACATCTAACTGTACATATCTGTCTACGAGCCTCTAAACATAGTACACATATACATAGGAAGGGCCAAGTACTGCCGGGCCCGAACATATTTATACAAAATAGTACCAAAGACTGAGGCTCCGGAACAACTGGAGCGCTGCTACAATACTGCTGATAGAGCTTCTAGGAGTCAAGTCTGTCCACCGCCGACCAAGCGGCATGGAACGCAACATTCCACAAGAAGGGACGTCAGTACGAATAATGTACCGAGTATGTAAGGCATGGAAATTAATACAACAGGAGCATAGAATAGGATTAACAATATCATGGGGTCATATATGTATAATGGGACAAGAAAATAACCTGTACATAGGAATACCTCTTTCAAGTCGGATACCATGCATGCTTGTCTTTCCTTTTTAGAAAGGAAAAAAAAACATTTCTCTTCATAAACATAGAACATAGAACTCATATCATGTTTTGTCTTGTCATAACATATCATATCGTATCATATCATATCATGTCGTATCATATCATATCACATCATATCATATCACAGCGTATCGTGTCATGTCATAGCATATCGTGTCATGTCATAGCACCGAACAACGTCAGCTCGCCCACATAGCGCCGAAATACGTCGGCTCGCCCATATATCCCGCGTCCGGCACCCCGCGTCCGGGATGATAAGCCAGCTGACCAGGTGGCAATGAAACATGTTTCCCTTCCCATTCCCCACATATACATGTATCCCTTCCCCCCAGCCCATGTACATATACATATCTCATATACATATATCTCACCTTGAAGGAACGATAATTATAAGGCGGGACTATTAACGAAAAATAGTATTGAAAAAAAACATGAAACGAAACCATGGACATCATAAATGTTAGTTCATATGCTTGAGATGCTTAGAAAATAGTATCATAACCAAGGAATAAAATTAAAGATCAAGAACTAGTTTAACACTTTCATATTCGCATTGGGTTCTTAACTTAAGGCTCTTAGTCATGGGATCATTCTTATCATACTTGTCATAGACATATTCTCTTCCTTACGTCATCATTATTATTATTATCATTGAAATATTCTCATTAGAATAGTTACAACACTTACCGTTTGACAACGGAGCAATAAAGAGAATCCGGGAACAGTGGGCCCACCTCGAGTCAAATGAGGTGGCGCACACAATTTACATATGTTACATTCCAAGACGTCACTTATGAGAGTTTTAAGGATAGTCGGGTCCTATTTGTGCGAGTTCTAGATGTTTAGGTAACTTTCCAACATTTTATGCAAAGCATTAGTTCACTTCTATTGAACGAAAAAGAGTTAATTTCAATCTTGGATTTCTGGGAAAGGAAATGTCCCCGAGGCCCGTGTCCAAACCTAATACGTCTAAGACATGCCAAGAAGGGAAGGTGAAACCTTACATACCTTTTTCCGCTCCTTGTGATACTCTAAATTCAAGTTGCAAATCCGCCAAAATCTACAATTTGGTCATGTTTACCAAACATTGATTAGAGCATTTAGAGATTGAATCTTAAGGTACTACTTGTCTACCGAAATTTCGGCAGCACTTCCCCTGTAAATACACCATCCCCGAAATTCAACTTAGCCAATTTCAATCAATAACAATCCGGGAATTCAACCCGGCCAAACTACCCATATAATGACAATAACCATGCTAATAATTTCCATATTCAATCCAAAATACATTCTAACACTTCAATCAACATACTACTTCTTTCATGTCTTTCCAACTTCCAATAAAACAATAATAACTTTATAATATATATTCCGACAACACCATACCAATATCATTGTCTACCATACATGTAAGAACATAATATTTGATTTACATAACTTCAATCACAAGTCTCCAACTTCTACCATTTCACAAAAATTACTAAGCTCTTATTAGTAATATAGAATCCACACAACCACAACCAATATACTAAATAAAATTAATTCATTTTCCTCCACACTTCAACAATTATACACGGCCATGCATACATTATGCAACTCACGGCCAACATCACACACACATGGCTACAACTTCTCCAGAATTATTCAACTTTCATTATCCACATAGCATCCACAACAATAACAACCAACCACTAGATAAAATAATTAAAACATAATTCCTACACACACATAGACATACACGGCCACACACCTATATTCTTGTTCTTCATGTATTTCATTCATTTTCATACACTACAACATCCACAACCATCCATAACATATAAGGAAGGATGAATTCTTACCTTGTTCCTTTATTCCTCCACTTAGCTAGAATTCACAACTTGTATGGATATGTGTTTTTCTTGCTTCAACAACCACTCCACTTTGCTTAGGACCCTTCAATGGATTGTTTGGCTAGAGAGAATAATTTTTGATGCAAAGTTGTCCAAGGTTTTGTTGGTTTTTCTCTATGGCCGAATGGCTTGGAGAGTTTTCTCCTTCTTTTCTTGTTCTTTTCTTTCTTGAAATTTCTAGAGTTATGAAGAAAAATAAAGACTGGTCTTCTATTTAATTCACATGGATTTAATTAATTATGGGCTTGGGCCAAAGGAGCCATGGCCGGCCACCTTACACCCTTGGGCCTTTTTGTTCTTTTTTTTTTTTGAGCCCAATTAGTTATGGGCTACCTTTGGTAATTTCCAAAGCTATTTTCCAAGATTCCGATTTTGCCCTTAGCCTCTCTTAATATTTCCACTTCTAAACTCTTCATAAGCAACTCATACGCCAATCAAAATAAAAATATAGCCTTGCTAGTTACCTTCCCGCGACTACCTTGAATTATCCGAACAAACGAAAATGCGGGATATAACATCAACATCTACGCCTAAGTTGCAATCTTCCCTGACTAGGTAATGGCGCCATCATCAATACAAGATCCAAAGTTCTCCACCGAATCGAAATGGTGAAGAATTTTTACAGTCGCTCGTATAAATAAGACCCGACGAGAGAATACCAGCAGCAAGAGATTCTAGCTCCCTATCAGAACCAGCGGTTCCCGTTGATGACATGAACGAAGGCTGATCTTCACCTTGAGTCAATAATGGGATGTGAGCCATATTCGTGGAAGGTTTTCTTAACAGTAAATAGTCACGCTCTGATGAAGGAAGATTGAAAATTCGTGGAGTACCATGAGCTCAATTTCGGAATCGCAGTAGGGTTTTTGAGGAGGAGCAAAGTGAGATTTGAAGAAGTGCAGATGCATGGAAAAAGAAGAATACATGGGCTTTATATAGAAAGAGAATCAAGAGGTCCTATAGCGTATCAAGGATTCTAACACAAGGAGGTTTCCCAAAAGGATTTAGCGGCTGGGTAATGATGGCCTAGCATCGGGCAGCGTAAGATTTTGACTAGAAGGTCTTGTCCTAGGTAATTGGAGGTGGCTATTCAGCTTTATTTGGGTCCATTTCCCACCGACAATAATTTTACCTCGGGAAATAGGGGGACTATCTGTATACGGGTAAAACTGAGGATACGGATGTGCTCGATTTCCCGTTGTCATCGTTATGCTCGGGCACGATATGATCAGCTCATCGGGAATAAGGCTTCGAGTTAGATCTAGGATGAGGCGTTAATGGAAGGAAGGTTAACCGCCATAAGGAGAAGACTGAAATATCCGCCCTCAACCGGATATTTCGGCGTCAATCTTGGCAACAGCTGTCACCAGATTTCTTTCTTTTATTCAGAATTGTACTAGGGTTGGGACTCCTCTACTATATAAAGAGGAGGTTCCCATCCATTGTAGGGGGTTGGCAACAGAAAGAGAAAAAGAGTTCATATAAAAAAATAATAAGAATCATTTGAAACCATTCCCATTTGTTACTAAGTTCATCTTTATTATTCATCGTGTAAGTACTCGACAGAGGATATCGACCTCAATTTCTATACCCGAGGTCAGACATAATTAATATTTGGTCAGATCTGTTTCTTCATCTCTCTATTCGTTTATCTTGCAATATAATCTCGGATTGAATTTAGCCACATATCTTTGGCATCACGCATAAATTTAATTGTTCTCCATTTTAAGGTTAAACAATACTAAAGCATTACATGCATAGATGTAGTAGTATGTACAAGGTCGCTCATACTACCAGATAATACATTCTGATTACCATATTTGGCTAAGCTATTACATATAGGTAAGGGAATAAGCCTATGAGATATTGAGCCTATTTTATCGGCTACTACTGCTGCTTCTATCGCTTGATTAGGAGGTGTCCCAAAAGATGGTTGATACTGGATTTTTCTAGTAGACGCTTGCTTTGCCAAAACATCTGCGACCTTGTTGGCTTCCCTGAAGTTATGCGTAGCTGGTTCCCCAATCTCCTCAATAGGGACCTGCATGAGTCAATAAGAGTGGTATAAGTAGGATGGCTTTTATGTAGTGCATCTATTAATTTAGTACAATCAGTTGCCACTATCAGAGGGGACAAAGTATGTTCAAGAGCTATTTGCAGTCCTTTGCGCAGGGCAGAAATTTCAAAGATATAAATGGTTATTTGCTGAGATATGCTCTGAAAAGCCAATGATCCAATCAGCAGCATCATCTCTTATGTGTTACACCTCGGAGAATTTTCCGTTGATGCACAGTGAATAGACTAACAAAGAGCACGAAGTGTATGGTATTTCAATAAGTAAATAATGACATTTGATGACCTTAAGTAAGATTTCAAAGACATTCGATGTTAGACGAGAAAAGTTGCCAAGAGAAGGCAAGGCATACGATAGGTATCAGACGAGAATTATGAGTAACGAGTTGATGATGACTTAATGATATTTTAGGAAAGAGTTATAACGCCCCTTAGATTGTTAACGAAGTGATAAACAAGTGTTAATAAGGTTCCATAAGGATTGGAGATCAAACGAAGTGACGAGAACAAGATCAGTGGACTGATGGATTATACGGCTCATTATACGGACCGTATAATGGACCGTAGAACCATCACAGTGAAGGTCACTCACTGGTGGGATTATATGGTCAGTTATACGGACTGTATAAATTTATACGGACTGTATAATGGACCGTATAATGGTCACAGAGACGAGAGTTTGAAGGTCCCATTTCACGGTCACTTCTATGGACCATATAAGTTTATACGGACCGTATAAGTTTATACAGATCGTATAATGTCCCGACAGATCAGATTTTTGAGTTATTAAAAAGGGGACCAAGTTCATTATTTCATTTCCACATTTCACTCCTTCTCTCTAGAACTCACTTGAACATTTCTCCCACACAAATTCAAGAGATATTAGTGATCATCTACATCAAACTAAGTGAATCAAGTGTAAGAAACCCATTAAAGTTCATCCAAAACAAGAAATCCAAGCCAAGGTGAAACTAGGTTTTTCTCAAGTGAAGTGTTTGCACCTGTGGTTCATTCCTACACCATCTAAGGTAAGTTTTATGACATATCCTTGTTGTTTAAGGTATTTGAAAGTTGAAACACTTGGATTATATAAGGAAATAGGAAATAAGTATGAATGTGGGAATAGTGTCACTTTTGAGTAAATGTTTGGATTGAGTTATGATTCTTGATACATTATGATTATAATCATGTTATAAATGATATTGAGAACATGGAATAGACTTTGTATATGAATGAACGAAATTGTGTGATATGACCATGAATATGGATGAATTGAAGTGAATTGAGAAGTAGGGATAATGTAGTCGAATAAAGGCTTTGGGATGATGTTGTGAAAGTTATTATTGATGTTTGGGAGTTGATATATGATATGGAGGAAGTCGTAAAAATAAAGGAGATGCTGTCCAATTTTCTCTAGCATTAGTCATGTATGTTAAGTCATCTGTTATATCCCGTATTTTGAACAACGGGACAATCCGAGTTGATTACGATAAGTTAGGGACAAGAATATTCCGAGATACGAAGTGGAGATTTTTATTTGTTTGAAAAGCATAAGTTGTGTATGACTTTATTGGCATGGAAATATTAAGGAAACATTTGGGGTCAAATTCTATTTTTGGAAAGTATTTATTACATGCAAAACAAAAAAAAAAAAGAAGAAGAAGAAGAGAATAGGGGCATGTGGCCGGCCATGTCGTATGTGGGCCAAGGCCACATGGAGCCTTATTCATAGTATTAAAAGATGACTTAGTCATCTTGTTCATCACTTTCATTTCTAGAAAAATCAAGAAAACTTGGAGAGGAAAAAAAGGGCCAAGTATTCGGCCAAAGGAGCAAGATTTCAAGACCAAGATTAAGCCATCAAAAAATTTGTTTCTTCTAGCAAAACAACTAATTGAAGGGTCCTCGTTAATGTGGAGTTGTTGTTTGAATCAATAGACTACTCGTTTTCATTATTCACCACCTTAGCCAAGTTGTGAAGTTGTGAAGAAAGGTAAGTTCTAATCTTGTTTTTATGAGTTATGGAAGGTTTATGTGTGTCGTAGTATGTCAAAATGGATGAAATTCATGAAGTAGGCCATGTTGAAGTTGGACCGTGTATATGGTGTTTGGTGTGTGTGTGTGTTGTGTTGAAAGTAATGAATTAATTCTAGTTAGCATGTTTTGATTGTTGTAGTTTGAAGAGAAGAATGAAAATCATGAAGTTAGTATGAGGGGTGTTGGCCGAATAGGGTCCCCTTGTGTGGTTGAGGATGAACAAATTTTAGTTGGTATTTTAGTTGTCGTCGTTATAGATTCTATGATGAAAATGCAAGTTTAATGATTCAAATTGATGTTGTAATGGTTATGGGCCGATTTGGAAGTAATGTGCTTTTAATGTAATTTTTGTATTTATGAGAATGACATTGTTAATGTGTGAATTTATTGGTGTAATTCATGAATTCGAGAGAAAGAAATATGGTTGTAGTGCCCTCGGGTTGGGGGTAGTTTTCAGGTGAAGTGGTGCCTTGGTTGGGTTGTTTGGAATATTGTGTGAATTGTCCAAAGTGTTCTTGAATATTGTTTGAATGGTTTTGGATTAGTAATCAAATGTATAAACGTTGATATTGGTTTGAATGTAAGTAGTTGGAAGCGTTGCATAATGGAATATTATGAATGTTGTTGGGTGATGTAAAAGAGAGTTACTAATGTCATAATGCATTCTGGATTGATTGTTGATGTTGTTAGAATAGTTGCTGGTGTTGTTGTTGTTGAATTGGCCGAGTTAAATTCTCGGTGTTGTTGTATTTATAGGGGAAATGCTGCCCAAATTTCTGTAGAATTTGGTGTTCGTTTGGAATTGAATGCCTAGATGCTTATAGCTAATGTTTGATATATGTATTGGCGTTATGTAGATCTTGGAGTGCCCGAGACTTGAGGCTTGACTTAGCTTGAGAGCGGACGAGGTATGTGAAGCCTAATCTTTCGTTCTTTTGGCATGTCCTAGTGTTAAGTAGGCTATGATACGAACCTCGGGGAAACTCCACTCTTACAATCCGAGCTTGTATACGACTTTTATTCGCCTCCGCAGACTTGCTCTCTTAATATGGTCAAGTTAGGGTACTTATGTCTTCATATGATTGAATTTCTAAAGGCTATATAAAGTATTTTGCTCTTAAAAAAAGATTCCGAAACTACGAACGCTCGTAACTTTCGTAGACGAGCTCTGGGATCGCTTGAAACGCTCATAAGAGGTTCCATAAGATATAACATTCCCCAACTTTCATAGGCGGGCTCGGATGGGGTTGACACCCGTCCGCGGGCCCCGCGACTTTTCTATGTTTGTTCTTAATGACCTTCGGGAAAGACTTAGTACTACTTTCATCTTAACTCCCGAGTATGGATTTCTTACTTATTTAGTGAGTTATGATTATGATTTTATGCATATGGTTACTCACGACTCCGCTCGTGCATATGGTTAGTACTTCTTTCGCCGGGTCCCGGGCCGGCTATGTTTCGTGCGCACTATGTTATATTCCGGTGTGATGCTGTGTTACGGTTCACCGAGCTCCTCGCTAGAGGGCCAGGTTCCATTTATATTTGGTGTTATGCTGTGCTATGGCGTTATGGTGTGTTATGGGATATGTCGGGTTACGGAAATATGAAACTTTCTGGTGTGATGCTGTGTTATGGCGCCAATGACAAAGGGCGACCATAGTTCTAAGAGCCTATGCATGATTTATATTTCCAAAATTAAATATTTTGACATTTTGCATATTGTACCTATTTTCTGTATTTATTGTTTCGATTATGATTCTCATACTGTATTTCTTGCTTTGCATACTCAGTACATATTCCGTACTAACCCCTTTCTTCGGGGGCCGCGCTTCATGCCCGCAGGGCGTACGCTCGGCCTTGGTGATCCACCCGCCTAGGACACCTATTCCGCTATCCGGGAGTGCTCCTTCATCCGAGCCTATATTTTGGTATATACTCTACCGTTGCATATGTATATATTCATTCAGGAGCACGGCGGGGCCCTGTCCCGTCATATGATTCTGTTGTTCCGTTTAGAGGTCCGTAGACATGTATGTGGGTTATGGTTGCTTCGTACGTATATGTCACACCCCGACCTTACTGTGGCGATGGGCACCCGACCCCACTACCGAGCCGAGCGAACCCACGTACCTTATTACGCACATAATTTTTTTTTTCAAATCTCTAAACCGAATAATCATGGAATACATAATGAAGCTTATAGGTCCGACAAAAATCGTAATTATACAAGGTTACTACATAACACAAATCAACATGCCGGTCGATGGAGCCGCCGACAGATCGACATATCATACCCACGACGCTGTCCGCAAAGTCTCTAACACGGTATCCGTAAAATCAAATCGTACGACTCGACTCGCAGCACTCGGAAAGTGGAGCTTGCCATCTTCGCCGGAACATCTTCTATAATCACTTCCGCTCATCCGGGAGTACCGCGCGGCATGAAACGCACCCCCGAAGAAAGCGGGGGTCAAGACGAATATGTACCGAGTACGTAAGGCATGCAATACAAATAACCAAAACTATAACCGGAACGACGGAACTATCAAGTAAGTATACATATATAACTCCGAGTACCGTACACATACCTTTCGTACACAATTCATACATACCCGTTCATAAGCCAAAAGTGTATAGAAAATAAAGGGTCAACCAAAATACCTAAAACACTTAATTTGCATTCACAAAGCTGCACCGTATGTCCGAAGAGGTGCGAAGATACGAACGCCCGGTGATGTCACACGTCGACGGAGTACGTAACGTACGTAATATCGCGACGGGATCATATATCGAACGGAATATCAAACGCACGTAATGTTCGATGATGTCGTATATCGGACGCAATACGCAACGTACGGAGTGCCCGATGATATCATATAACGGACGAAATACGTAACATACAAATCGTACGTATACCGATATACATCGGACGGAGTACGGAACGTACGAAGGCTCAAGATGACATATGTCGGACGAGTACGTATTATATCCGACTTTGTTTAAGTAAGGCATAAGTGTTATATGATTTTGTGGGATGGAAGTGTTAGGAAAAATTTGGAGTTAAAAGTGGAATTATGGGAATTAATATCTCATGAAATATGGGACCAAGAATGAATTATGGAAGGTTGAACACTTCATGAAAGCTTGGGACCAAAAGTGAAGATTTGGAGACTTAAAGTTTTTTAAAAAAAAAAGAGAAAGTGGAGGGAGGTGGCCGGCCACATGGTGATGTGGGCCATGGCCACATGTTGTAATTACTTAAGGGGCTAGGATGATGATAAAAATCATCCTTATCATTTGCCTCCTAGAAACTTCAAGAGAAAGAAAGAGATGGAGAAAAAGAAAGGAGAAAAACAGCCATAAGGGGCTGGCCGAACCAGCCCCATGATATTGATCAAAAAAAAAATTGTTTCTCCTAGTTTTCATATCTATTGAAAGGTCCTCTACACCATGGGATGGTTGTTGGAGCATGCAAAACACTTTCCTTGCAAACAAAGGCCTAGCCGAATTGGAGAACAAGAGAGGAAGGTATGATTCAATCTTGTTTTATGTGCTATGGATGGTTGTGCATGTTATAGTAGGTAGAAATAGATGGAATTCATGGAAATATAGTAGATGAAGGGGCAGCCGTGTATGTGTATTTGTGTGTGTTGTTGTAGGATTGAAGAACTAATTGAATTTAGCATGTTTATGTGTTGTTGTAACATGTAGAAAATGAATGAAACTTGTGAAATTATATATGTTGATGTGTAGCCGTGAATGGGGCTGTTTGATATAGCAAGGGATGAGTCAATATTATCTAGTATTTTGGTTGTCGTCGATATGAATTCTATGACGTAAAATGAAGGTTTAATGATTTATGTTGAAGTTATAGTGTTGCGGGCTGTTTTGGAAGATTTGTGTGATTTTAATATAGTCCTTGTAATCATGGAAATGATGTTGCTAGTATATGGAATTGTTGATATAGTTTGTGAATTTGAAAGAAAGGAACATGTTGTTATTGTTTTGTTGAGTTGGAAGGTTTTGGGTAAGAATGGATGTTGGTTTGGGCATCTTGAATTGCTTATCGATATTGTTGTTATGATTGTTGGCGTTGTTGTGGATAGATTGGCCGGGTTGAATTCCCGGATTGTTATTGATTGAAATTGGCTATATTGAATGTTGAGGATGACATATTTACAAAGGAAGTCTTTGCCGAAATCTCGGTAGCCAAGTGTTTCCTTAAGATTCTAACTCTACGAACTCTAATAAGAGTTTTGGTAAATATGACCAATTTGCGGATTTTGACGAGATTACGACGTGAATTCGGAATAGCTAAAGAAGCCAGAAAGAGGTATGTAAGGTTTTCCCTTCCTTTCTTGGCATGTCTTAGACGTATAGGCTTGATTTCGCGCCTCGGGGACTTTCCTGACTCTAGAAACCCGCGATTGAAAATAGTTACTATTCATTCAGTAAGATTGAACCAAAAGTGCACCGAATTGTGAAAGAAATGTCTACATATCCTAGAACTTGCAAGGATGAGACCCGATTACCCTAAGATCTTCATAAGTAACGTCATGACGCGTAATATATATATAAGTTGTGTACGCCACCTCATTTGACTCGAGGTGGGCCCACGGTTCCGGATTTTCTTTAGTGCCTTGATTATTAAACGATAAGTGTTGTAACTACTTTAATGAGAATACTTCTACGACGATAGTGATAGCAGAATCAGAGCGCTATATACGCGCTGATAAATGAGCATAATATAAGTATGTGCATGCGACCGCAGAATCAGAGCGCTATAGACGCTTGTTTTATGGAAATAATTGTTTTAACTAGTCCGTCGATCCCAAGGCTTGTTTTCTCGCTAAAAGTTTATAAATGTTTTCTAAAATATTTACTCCTCTCTAAATTAAAGTTTTACAAATTTTTGAAAGCTTTATGACCAAAATGACGACTATGATTCTACGATGGAAATAATGATGCCGAGGATGAGGAAATATCTATGACACTACATAACATGATATGATATTTGTATATGTATATATATATATGAATATGGGAAAACGGGAGCATGGTAGAGCGCTATAGACGCTGGGTTGCACACGATACATGTATCCGTACTTGACTTGATATCATCCGGACGCGGGATGCCGGACGCGGGATTTATGGGTGAGCCGATATATTCGGAGCTATGTGGGCGAGCCCACACTATGCTATGCTATGATACTACGACACACTATGCTATGATACGGTACACTATGACTTTCACACTATGCTATGCTACGGTACTATGACTTTCTATGCTATACGGCCCGAAAAGGCATTCCTATGTACAAAGTTACCTCTTGATCTTATGATACGTTTTATATCCCCATACAATTGATATTCATATGTTTATTTCTTACTATGTTGCTATACACGCCTTACATACTCGGTACACTATTCGTGCGACCCCCCTTTCTTCGGGGGGGGGGGGGGGTGCGTTCATGCCGCGCGGTACACCCGTGTGAGTCAAGACATTAGCAGAAGGTGTTCTAGCAGGATTGGCGAACTCCATTCTCTCCGGAGTGCTTTGCCGAGTCAGTGTATGCATGGGCTATGGTATCTGACTATGTTAGAGACTTTGCAGACAGGGTCATGTATATAAGATGTCCGTTGTGAGCGGCTCTATAAGCCGTCGTGATGTTATATATGATATTACAGGTTTTGTACGGTCGCAAGTTGTATTGATTTGAATGATATCTTGTATGTTGTTTTTCAAAAAAAAATTCGTTACGCATTTATGGCCGGTTAGGGGCCCATTGTGTCCACGAGTCTTTATGACGATCGAGAGGGTTCGCTCGGCCCTAAATAGGGGTCGGGTGCCCATCACACCCTATCGGAAATTGGGGTGTGACAAAGTGGTATCAGAGAGCAGGTCGGTCCAAGGGTTGTCTGCAAAGTCGTGTCCGGTAGAGTCCTGTTTATGGTGTGAAGCGCGCCACACTTATAAATCGGAGGCTACGGGGCATCTAGGATGGTTACTCTTCTTTGGTATCTTAGATCGTGCTGTAGAGCCAAGCTATAGGAAATGGGATCCTTTGTACTAATCTTTGACTTCGGCGGAGAGGAATGACATTGACGGGCGGAAGCGATCGGCGGTATGGATGAAGGTTATAAAGCACGCGGGTAAGCAAGAAAATGTGGTATGTGTAGTCGTCTTTGAGTATATGAGGTGAATTTAATATTTTCGGACCCCTGTGAATATTGAGAGCCCTGTGTGGCGATGATACGATACGATATGAAATATGATATAATGTGTAAATATGATGATGGCCCTATGAGGCACTGTTGGTATATTCCTGCGTGCAGGTTTTGGAATAGTAAGAAATACGAGGAACCACCGAAATTTTTCTAGAAATAATAAGAGAATGGGATGCAGGTTGGAAAATATTTGGAAAAAAAAAAGAAAGCCGGGATAATTGTAGCGATGGAAGTTGACTGAGCTGTAAAGTACGGCTGCCCTCTAGGAATAAGTTAACTGCGGAAAAAGTAGTGAAATGGTCAATAAGACGTCGGTAGAAATACGGTAGTAAGGAAATTTGGAAGGACTTGTGCTACTAGGCGACGATTTAAAGAGGACTGGCAGGTTTGGATAAAGTGATATGATTAAGATAAGCATCGAGGAAAAAGAATTGTGACAAATAGAAATGTATCGATCGATAGTTGGTAAAATGTCTTTGTGAGGACGTCTTGAAATCAGGGTTCCGACGTACTCTAGAGTATGCAATAAAGGTTGTGCGGTGAGGTGAACGCGATCATGCGGCATTAACGCACCCGATTTCATTAAAGTCTCAAGGTTAAGCGTCTTTGGAGAGAGAGAAATTTCGGGATGGGTGACCCCCTAAGTTTTCTGAAAATCCTACGGATCCGGATGTAAGGAGTAAGTAAGAAATTGGAGTAATCTAAGAGAAATTAGAGTATGTGGAGCGACCAGAAACCCTAAGAGGACGCGTAGAACGGGCCGAGTCGGGTCGGCGAAGGGACGAAGTTAACGGAAAGAAAGGAACAAAAAGGAAGCGAGACAATAGCGGAGTAATAGGTTATGATGTACAACTGAGGGCACGAGTTAGTAAGATCGGAAAACCAGTAACAAGGAAGATGAGAGGATGGTATTGGATAACTCAAGTGTGAAAGATAGTGATGGTTAAAAAAAAAAAAAAAAGAAAGCTCCCCCGAGGTGCTTACGAGACCCCGTACGACTAAGCCGAACATTCGAGGACGAATGTTCTAAAGGGGGGAAGAATGTTATATCTCGCATTTTGTACGTCGGACTATTTTTAAGTGGTTTGCGACAAGTGAGGGACGAGGTTATTTTCCGACTTTGTTGTAAGGCATAAGTGTTATATGATTTTGTGGGATGGAAGTGTTAGGAAAAATTTGGAGTTAAAAGTGGAATTATGGGAATTAATATCTCATGAAATATGGGACCAAGAATGAATTATGGAAGGTTGAACACTTCATGAAAGCTTGGGACCAAAAGTGAAGATTTGGAGACTTAAAGTTTTAAAAAAAAAAAAGAGAAAGTGGAGGGAGGTGGCCGGCCACATGGTGATGTGGGCCATGGCCACATGTTGTAATTACTTAAGGGGCTAGGATGATGATAAAAATCATCCTTATCATTTGCCTCCTAGAAACTTCAAGAGAAAGAAAGAGATGGAGAAAAAGAAAGGAGAAAAACCGCCATAAGGGGCTGGCCGAACCAGCCCCATGATATTGATCATGGAAAAAAATTGTTTCTCCTAGTTTTCATATCTATTGAAAGGTCCTCTACACCATGGGATGGTTGTTGGAGCATGCAAAACACTTTCCTTGCAAACAAAGGCCTAGCCGAATTGGAGAACAAGAGAGGAAGGTATGATTCAATCTTGTTTTATGTGCTATGGATGGTTGTGCATGTTATAGTAGGTAGAAATAGATGGAATTCATGGAAATATAGTAGATGAAGGGGCGGCCGTGTATGTGTATTTGTGTGTGTGTGTTGTAGGATTGAAGAACTAATTGAATTTAGCATGTTTATGTGTTGTTGTAACATGTAGAAAATGAATGAAACTTGTGAAATTATATATGTTGATGTGTAGCCGTGAATGGGGCTGTTTGATATAGCAAGGGATGAGTCAATATTATCTAGTATTTTGGTTGTCGTCGATATGAATTCTATGACGTAAAATGAAGGTTTAATGATTTATGTTGAAGTTATAGTGTTGCGGGCTGTTTTGGAAGATTTGTGTGATTTTAATATAGTCCTTGTAATCATGGAAATGATGTTGCTAGTATATGGAATTGTTGATATAGTTTGTGAATTTGAAAGAAAGGAACATGTTGTTATTGTTTTGTTGAGTTGGAAGGTTTTGGGTAAGAATGGATGTTGGTTTGGGCATCTTGAATTGCTTATCGATATTGTTGTTATGATTGTTGGCGTTGTTGTGGATAGATTGGCCGGGTTGAATTCCCGGATTGTTATTGATTGAAATTGGCTATATTGAATGTTGAGGATGACATATTTACAAAGGAAGTCTTTATGAAATCTCGGTAGCCAAGTGTTTCCTTAAGATTCTAACTCTACGAACTCTAATAAGAGTTTTGGTAAATATGACCAATTTGCGGATTTTGACGAGATTACGACGTGAATTCGGAATAGCTAAAGAAGCGAGAAAGAGGTATGTAAGGTTTTCCCTTCCTTTCTTGGCATGTCTTAGACGTATAGGCTTGATTTCGCGCCTCGGGGACTTTCCGACTCTAGAAACCCGCGATTGAAAATAGTTACTATTCATTCGGTAAGATTGAACCAAAAGTGCACGAATTGTGAAAGAAATGTCTACATATCCTAGAACTTGCAAGGATGAGACCCGATTACCCTAAGATCTTCATAAGTAACGTCATGACGCGTAATATATGTAAGTTGTGTACGCCACCTCATTTGACTCGAGGTGGGCCCACGGTTCCGGATTTTCTTTAGTGCCTTGATTATTAAACGATAAGTGTTGTAACTACTTTAATGAGAATACTTCTACGACGATAGTGATAGCAGAATCAGAGCGCTATATACGCGCTGATAAATGAGCATAATATAAGTATGTGCATGCGACAGCAGAATCAGAGCGCTATAGACGCTTGTTTTATGGAAATAATTGTTTTAACTAGTCCGTCGATCCCAAGGCTTGTTTTCTCGCTAAAAGTTTATAAATGTTTTCTAAAATATTTACTCCTCTCTAAATTAAAGTTTTACAAATTTTTGAAAGCTTTATGACCAAAATGACGACTATGATTCTACGATGGAAATAATGATGCCGAGGATGAGGAAATATCTATGACACTACATAACATGATATGATATTTGTATATGCATATATATATATGAATATGGGAAAACGGGAGCATGGTAGAGCGCTATAGACGCTGGGTTACTCACGGTGCATGTATCCGTACTTGACTTGATATCATCCCGGACGCGGGATGCCCGGACGCGGATTTATGGGTGAGCCGATATATTCGGAGCTATGTGGGCGAGCCCTACACTATCTATGCTATGATACTACGACACACTATGCTATGCTATGATACTACGACACACTATGCTATGCTATGATACTACGACACACTATGGTACTATGACTTTCTACGTGCTATGGTACTATGACTTTCTATGCTATACGCCCGAAAAGGCATTCCTATGTACGAGGTTACCTCTTGATCTTATGATACGTTTTATATCCCCATACAATTGATATTCATATGTTTATTTCTTACTATGTTGCTATACACGCCTTACATACTCGGTACACTATTCGTGCGGCCCCACTTTCTTCGGGGGGGTTGCGTTCATGCCGCGCGGTACACCCGTGAAAGTCAAGACATTAGCGAAGGTGTTCTAGCGGGGATTGGCGAACTCCATTCTCTCCGGAGGCCTTCTTGGTCGATGTATGCATGGGCTATGGTATCTGACTATGTTAGAGACTTTGCAGACAGGGTCATGTATATAAGATGTCCGTTGTGAGCGGCTCTATAAGCCGTCGTGATGTTATATATGATATTACAGGTTTTGTACGGTCGCAAGTTGTATTGATTTGAATGATATACTGTATGTTGTTTTTCAAAAAAAAAAAATTCGTTACGCATTTATGGCCGGTTAGGGGCCACGAGGGGTTCGCTAGGGTTCGCCCTAAATAGGGGTCGGGTGCCCATCACACCCTATCGGAAATTGGGTGTGACGGTTTATATCCAAATAGTCGAACCATAATGCTCGTACATCTAATTACCGAACACTTATAACAAACTCGAACATTAGTCAAAAGTTTAGGAGAATCGTACGGAAATAAGACAAACAAAGTAATATACATAGGTCTCGGGTGGTTTGTGGGCCCACCTCGGATCTAATCGGTAACGAACCTAAAAATGTGGTCATTATGTCTCATTAAATTATCCTCGAAGATTTCAAGTCATTTCTCTTTCGTTTTCAAAAATTATGAGCATTTGAACATTTATTTACAAAGAAGTATAAGCCATTTAATTCAATTTCTTGAATGAATAGTAACAAAACTCAACCTCGGATTTCTAGAATTAGAGCATCCCAGAAGCACGTATTGAAGCTTATTACATCTAGGACATGCCAAAAGAAAGAAAGGTAAGGCTTACATACCTTTTCCGTCTCTTACGCTTCTCCAAATCCAAGTTCAAAACTCTCCAAAATCTATAAATAGTCACATTTACCAAACATTGATTAGAGCCTTTAGAAATTCAATCTTGAATTAACATTCGCCTACAAAAATTTCAAGACATTTCCCCCGTAAATGCTCCGTAAAATTTCCGAGAATCTAACTCAAGCAATTTAATAACAACAACCCGAGAATGCAACTCGGCCAATTTAACAATAGTAATACCAACAATCATATCTTCCAACTTCACAATTATTTCAAAATACGTTCTAACATTACCAATTCTTTTTTTTACAATTCCATGGCATCTCATTTATATTCAATTCATAATTGTTCACATATTCAAATACCAATTCGAAACCTTCCAAACAATGGTCAAGAATGTTTCAAATAATCCGCTCGACATTTCAAGCGGCCGAACCAACACACTACCTAAAATTATCCAAACTCAACAAGAATAATGACAACATATTTCTTTCTTTCAACTTCATAAATCACGCCAACAATTCACACTAACAACATTAGTTTCCATAAACACAAGAACAACTATATTCAATTCACTTTAACTTCTAAAACAACTTCCACGACAACTACAACTTGAACTAGAATTATCAAACTTCCATTTCTCATCATAGATTCCATTGTAACAACAACCAAAATACTTAAGAAAATTGATTCATCCTTTCCATACTATACCACAACCACACGGCCTCAACATATAGTCCATATTTTTCATGCATTTCCCTCGTATTCCTACACACCACAACATACACGACCATACATAACATATAAAAGAAGACTAAATTCTTACCCTTTTCCAACTTTCCACTTGCCAAAAGAAGCTCTTTCTTGCCATGATATTTATACCACTTTGTAGAGAATCTTGAACTTAGTAGAAATACAAACAAATTATAATTTTGAATCAAAGTTGAAGGCTTCAGTTTCTCTTTTTTTTTTTTCTCTTCTTTCTTCTTGAAATTTTTGGAAATTTGTGGAGCTTTTTCTTTAACGAAATAAAATGAAGTTTCGTCCCTTTTAAAAGCGCAGCCGGTTTCACGTAAAATTTCACAATCTTTGTGTGATGCGCGCGGTACCGCGGGAATACGTTTCTCGCGATTCAGTTTGTAACGTCTATAATTCTCACTCCCAT
Source organism: Lycium ferocissimum (assembly GCF_029784015.1). Classification (NCBI taxonomy): domain Eukaryota; kingdom Viridiplantae; phylum Streptophyta; class Magnoliopsida; order Solanales; family Solanaceae; genus Lycium; species Lycium ferocissimum. The sequence continues at coordinate 461 of NW_026713920.1, read as the reverse complement.
GTCCTATCAATGAACGGTTTGTTGCATTACAAACTAGACTCGACAACTTCATTTTAGGCTTTTAAAACACCTTAAAACCCACATATATTATGAGATATGCGCCTCCATAGTTGACTTAAAAATTCGCCCAGCATTTCCCCAAATTTTCGTCGAACTTATTTTCTTCGATTTACTCGATCTCGAAATATTCCGACGCACAAAATGCGGGATATGACAAGATATGTCCGCATGCTTTATGTTTGGGCGGTCCTATTGGGGGGCCTTTGGGCGCATATGTGTGTTTTGATATTTAAGGACCATAGGCCCTCCGGCTTTTGTGACATGTTGGGTATGATGCGTTAATCCGGGCTATATGCGATCATTTATGTTTATGCAAGTTTCGTATGCGGTTCGAGTATCAGGGGGTATGAGTGTCCAATTCGGACACAGTCATGGCCTACGGGTTGGGTCGTGACATCTGT
>NW_026713919.1:0-25354 GCF_029784015.1 Lycium ferocissimum | reverse complement strand
ACTTACTTATCACTTGTTGAACATAACATAAACACTTATAACTTCAAACATAATCCTATCCTTTGAGCTTATGTGACTAACCTATGATGCAACTCAACGCACGAGAATGCGGGATGTAACAATCTTCTTGGGTGCACGCATGACTTCATCTTAACTATTTTCATTAAGTAGATTTCTATTTCTCTTAGCTGCAGGCTGCCTACTTTTTGATGACTGCCCCACATCCAAATTATTGTTGGCTTTAGATGGTGCTGCAGAACTTTGCTTTTACTAGCTGAAAGAAGAAGTAATTGTAGTTAGAATCTGGAAAATTTAAATTAAATGTAGTTAGAATCTGGAAGAAGTAAATTAAATGTACTTAAAAGTAAAGATTTCCTTTTTGCATCCCCTTGCATTGTGGCCAGGTTCTCCACAAGTCCCACAAGGCATAATCTTTTTCTATACAAACTCCACTCACCTTGCCTCTTAGTAGCTTCATTTTTTTGCCTAATTCTCTTGATTCTAGGCCTGCCTGCTAAAGTCACCATATCAGGTGGATCTATTGCATCGAATTTGGACAACCAAAATTTCTCACTAGGAAGGCTGTTGTATCTTGTGGTGATAAGTCGGCGGATGCTTCTTTTCGATGTACCACCGTGTATCTCCCTACTTGGTCTTTCTCCAAATGCTTGCATTGCCTTTATTGCATGAGGACATGGGATCCCAAAGATGTCCCACATCCTACATGTGCATCTTCTCATCTACAACTTCATGATGTGCTTCTGTTGCACCTCTGAAACTTCAAAACCATCATCAACATTTGCTTCCACCACACAAACTTGAGCATTTTTAAGGAAGGCATAATACAGTTTTAAGCAGTTAGGACTATACTCTTGTCTCCATGAACTCACTTTCTCTTTATGTTTTCTTAAATGATTCATTACCTTCACCCTTATAGTTTGAAGCATCTTAATTATTGGCTTGTATATCCAAAATCCATTTGTTGAAGGACTCAGTGATATAGTTGGTCACTGATGGATTTTTGCAAACAGTGTCAAAATAGGCCCTACACCAACTTTGGGAAGGATACTTCAACAATGCCTTAACAGCAGCTTCACTCAACTTCCCCATACACTTTAATTGGTCTTTAAACTCTTCTAGATAAGTTGATCATGAAGCCCACCAAAACAGCTTCTTCATCTCCAAAGATCTTCCATTCTTTGCCCAATTTGCTTCAACATGTTTGGCATAATACCTTCTCTTTGCTTCTGGAAGCAGATTTTTAATGGCATCAATTAATCCCTGCATTAGAATATGTATAGAATTGAAGTCAACTAATTACGAAATTAGCTATAGCTAATTCATGTCAACAAGCTGAGAATATGATGCATAGATAAGTAAAATGATAACCTAATTTAATCAACTAATCAACTTACTTAGTATACTAACTGCAGTAATAGTGCATAAATAAGTAAACTGATTACCTAAGCTAAGTTAAGTAGAATAACTATAGAATATAAGACAACTAAAAACAACTAAGGACGAGAATCACCTATGCTAAGTCAACTAATCAACTCGCTTATCTAAATTAAGTAGAATAAGTACAGAACATAAGACAACTAAAAACAACTAAGGACAGAATTAAGACAATGTAAAGACAACAGATTTACCTACGCTAAGTCAATTAATCAACTTACTTATCTAAGTTAAGTAGAATAAGCACAGAATTTAAGACAAGGACCTAACTAAAAACAAGTAAGGATAGAATTAATACAATGTAAAGATAATAAAGGTACCTTCTGTATGTTTGAGATAAATGTAACTCCTTGTCCCATATTCAACTCCAATGAATCCTTCAGATGCTCCACAAACTAGGTCCAACTCCACTTTGTTTCTTTATCAACAACTACCTATGCTAGAGGATAGAAATGGTCCCCACAGTGTCTTTCCCAGGGCCACTAACGATTTGGCCTTTTGCGTTCCCTTTCAAGAAAGTGCCATCAGGTCCAATAAATGGCCTCAAACCATCTTTGTATCCCATCTTTAGGGCTTGGAAGCAAATGTACATTCTAAGGAATTTTCTTTTGCCTTGAAGTAGTGCCTCCTTGGATAAGTTAATAACCACATCGGTCCCGGGATTACTATCCCTCAAAGCTGCCGGCATAACCCTCCACTTGTTGTAATCATCATTGAAGCTGCCTTCCAGCTTCTCTAAGATCATTCTCTTTGCCCTTTTACACTGACCATGAGTAGCATTAAGGTTAAAAGCAGCTTGCAAATCTACCCTCCTCTCTCTCACTTTGTACTTAGGATCATCTTGCAACTTCCTCTTGAAGTAGTGTGTAATGGTTAAATAATCAACCCTACTATTCTTAAACTTATCATTGCAATCATGTTTTGTGTTTAATGTCTTACTCTACGTGACCCTCCTGCCTTTGTCCTTGGATATTAGACAAATAAATTGGTTGCCCTTTTCACACCTATATCTCAACCTATTTTTGTCACTCTTTAAAAGCACTGACTCCTCAAGCTTAAAAAATTCCTAGCTTCATCTATATCTTTGAAAGACATACCATACGTATCTATTTATACTCGATAAGGTGTTCGGTAACTTTTTGTTTTCTTTGTGCCGTAAAAAGAAACTATTTGTTCAGAGCCATAGTCCAAATCCTTAGGATCAATTTCATCATCATCTTCCCCTTCATTTTCAGTACTGCTACTATCACTAACAACTGAAGCTGCAGCTGCATAAGTCTCGGTATGGTGGACAATAGAAGGGACAAAAACAGCAAGCTCGCAATCATCTACAATATAAATATTGATAACACTAAACTTATCACTAACAAGACACAACAGGGTCCTAATTCCAACATCATCTTCAATCTCATAATATTTTCCAAATGGACCGACAATAATTAGTTGTTGAACCCTTACAAACCCTAATTGTTGAATATATTCATCAACTAAATCTTTAAACAAAAGGTACGAGTCATACCCTATCCAAAGATGAACTTCCTTAATTGAGTAGAGAGCATAGGGCTTAGTTATCCATTCACCACCATGATTGAAAACCAGGTCCAAATGAACCATCTTTAACCTACAAAAATGGTATAGAAATTGAATGAGCCACAAAGTTCCAAAACAAACATAAATTAGACAAACAGTGCATAAAATCATATTAAACAACTCATATGTTATAAAACAGCATACATTGGGGCCACTAAATATATAACACACAAAAAAAATTATTAATAAAGTACCACAATAAGGGCCCCTACTTAATAAAGAATGCATCAAGTTAACATATTTAACTCTCAACAACCACATTTCAATGCAAAATCAGTCACATGGGGAACCAAATTCAACAAAAAAAGGCAACTTAAGACATGTAATTTAGGTATAGGAAGATCTAAACCACCAAACAACTTCAAACACCACACATAACACCAAAATAGAAAAACCAAACCACCAAGCACTTCTACTTTCGGTCTTATTGTCACGCCCGAACCATGGCACCAAATGGCGAAACACGGCACTCGGTGCCTTGCATGTGACCGAGCGAACCACATGGCTTAATAAATGCATGAGGCATAACATGAAAGAATATAACGTGAATACATGATGAGCCTTTATAAAACGTAATAAGTCATAATACTTAACAAAATTACTTGTTTAAACATGAGTGCGGAAATAACATGAATGAGCCAAAAATGGCTATACGACTCAAATTCGACATAACATAGCCGAGCTGTCAGTCTGCAGAAACCTCATCATGAGTCGACCGAGAAAACGCATGCTTACGCGGGACAAGGCCCCAACATACCTTAGATGCATAACTAATTATAAAACAAAGAGTTGACTAAACCCCAAATGAGATGGGGCTCGCCAATAAACCGATACGAGTCGTCCTGCGAGTAGATACGTCGTCCGTAAATTAGTACACGTCGTGAAATGCGAGCCCCGAGCGATAGAAAGGGGACGTCGGCACATTGAATGTCTTGGTATGTAAAGCAAGCTTGAATGAAATAACATGGGACATGGGATAACATGATAGGCAAATCGAAAACACGGACATGAACATGAGCATGAGCATGAATACATACATATATATATATATATATATATATAACATACGTAAAACATGATAAGTAGGGAGAGCATTTCATAAACCGACCATGTGATATCACCACGTGGGTACGTGGTACGGTACCTGTCGGGACCGGCGGAGCCCATACCTTGCGGAGGTATGAGGTGGTAACGTGTCGATGGATCCATTCGGTGTAAAATTAAGGTATCGTCCTAGCTGGGCGGAGGGACGATCCTTGTCCTACGGTGGCTACGTAGTTTCGGGCTATACGAGCCATCTCGATGGTCGTACAACTCCCAAAAACATGAACATAATATAGTTGGCTAAGAAGTCCATGATTTTCGTGAATTAACTTGTACTTGTCTTCTAATCATGATTTCACGAAATAACTTGTAAACATGGTTTCATGAAATAGCTTGTAAACATGGTTTCATGAAATAGCTTGTAAACATGGTTTTATGAAATAATTTGTATTAGCATGTATGTATCTTGAGTCATGGTATGAACATAGTTATAAAATACAATTGCATGAAAACTTGTAGACATGTAGGATATTCATGAAATGAGCATTTTTATTTAAAAACATGCATGCAAGAACCCATGGAATACAAAATATGGGTTTTCATGGATTACGGACGGTTCTCAATAATCATAAAGAAATATTAAGAACTCAATGATGGAATTATAACAATTCATACATAATATAATCATGGACATGGACCTAGGGTTATCATGAGCATGGTATAGAAACCACTAGTTTTAGTTGAGAATCATAATTTATGGTTTATGTGGCGTGGGAAGAAACGATGATGTTCCCGCCGTAGATAAATAGCTCTACATACCTTAGTCGCTCCAAAACTTGAATTAAAGAAACTTGAGCTTTGAAAGAAGATTTTCAAAATCTTGAATTCTTGAACAGAGATGGGTTTTTCTTGAAAACCTATGTTAAATGATGGATTCTTGCTTAATGATCATGAACGTATGTTGGAATTGACTTGGATTGCATGGAATAGGCTTACCTTAAAGTTTCTTGAAGGTTGGGAGAGAAGAACTTAGTCTAAGGGCTTGAGACAACTTCTTTAGGGTTCTTTACCTCGGAAAAATTGGTTTAAAACGAAGTGGGAAAGAATATAACGAAGTTTGGCTCTTAGAATGGTCGTGGTCGGTGCGCGGTCGCGTAGCGTGAGGTACTTCGCGCGAGGGTGATCGCGCGGCCCGAAGGCGATGCTGCACCCTCTGGTGCACGGTCGCGCACACAGAAGGGTACGCCGCGCGAGTAAAATGGGTATAACTTCTAGCACGAGCTCTGTTTGAGCTCATAATATATGGTTAGAAAGGTATTTCAAAGGCCTACAACTTTCATGTTTGAGTTTTCTCAAATTCCTAACGTCACTACCCGAAATCGGCCATAAGTACAATGTCTCTCGTACTTAGGCAATTTAGAAGGCGCTTAAAAGAACTTCACTTTTTTGGTTTGACTTCAAAACATTTATTTATCACCCGAATGGATTCATATAGCTAAAATATGATCTTTATACTAGTTTCATACGTTCATCCTAACTCGGATTTACGGGATATTACACTTATGATCCCCACACCCCCTCCCCCCAAAAACCCCACAATAACTAAAAAAAACCAAAACAGATCCAAAAAAGGGGAGGACCATTCATTAAAGACCACATGCATGACAATACAACTATAAATACACAAAACAACAACTAAAATCCAAAACTACTACAAGAAAAGGCAAGAAATCAAGTCAATGCAAAAAAGTACAAACCCTAGAAAGCAAAATCAGATTAAAACATAAAACGAACTTACTAAAAAACTTAAATCAGTTAACACAACAATCTTTACTGAAGAAAATTACCTTTTTTGGCTTCAATTGCAACACAGATCTGACCCTTAAATTTCTAAAATGAGAGTCTACAAGTATAGGGTTTGTACGAGTGGGTAGGGCTTATAATCGAGTGGGTTGGGCTTTTAATCAATGGGTGGGGTGTAATTTGGGGTGGAGTTTTAATTTTTGGTGAGTATTAATTTGGGTAGTCAGTCAACCCGTTTAATGGGTATAAAATTTTATAAAAAACATGGGTCAGCCATTGTGAGGCCTCCATGTGTCCCCTCCGTCAAACAAGGGGTATATTTGAAAGTTACCCGGACGGTAGGGGCATGATAGCTAAAAAGTATAACGGAGGGTGGATTTAAACAATATCCGATAGTACAGGGGTATATTTGGCCCTTTTCCGTAAAAATAATGAACTTAGACAATATATCTCAAGTAATATTGCAAGGCATAAATAATTAAAAAGTTATTCTACGAATATAAAATTCCATTTCGACGACATTATCCCCTCCTTCAGCCTCAATCTCATCTTCATATTACTAGCAGAATCTTCACCGGAGAGTTCTCCAGCAACCATTTTGCTCAAAAACATCTCAAATTGTAACACATTAGCCTCGTTACTTTCAGCAAACGGAAGACCCAAATTAAGATCCTAAATCTTAATTTGATAGAATTTATATTCTTAGAATGACTTTGTTTTCTCTTATTTATGTCTTGTAATATTACTTGAGATATATTGTTTAAGTTAATTCTTTTTATGTATTAATGATGGATAATATCCTAAAGTTTAGTATTTTATGCACTAAATATGATGAATTGAATCCTAAATATATAAATTTAATTATTGATTTTTATTTCTTAAGATATTTATTAAAAATAAATAATAATTGTCATTAAATATGAACCGGAAATTATATTTTTGACTAAAATAACTATGAAGGCTAATTATCCAAAGTTGAGTGACTATAAAGGTTACTTACCCAAAGTTGAGTGACTATGAAATCACTTACCACGGTGAGTGATTTTTGAAAAATAAACAAAGTTTAGTATTGTAAGTGGTCACAAAAAGTTGAGTGACTTTGAAAGAAAAAACAAAGTTGAGTATTTATAGTGGCCGGCTTATTGGCCAATTACCTAAGTTGAGTGATCATATAAGCTTCTAATTTGTACTTTGTATTGCTGCACTTGGTAGTTAATAAAATATTTAATTGCCAAAAAGAAAAAAGAAAAAAAATGTTGTGTTTCGAGCTAGAGAACATTCCTTAAGAAAACAACTCACCTAGAAATTAAGAAGTTTTATTACTAACTTACCATTAATCAAATGCTTTTGAAAAAGAAGTACTCCCTCCGTCCAATTTTATATAAAGGTGTTTGACTAGGTATAAAATTTAAGAAATTAAGAAAAACTTTTGAAATTTGTGGTCTAAAAGGAACCATAAAAATTTGTTTGGCTAGAAATCATTTTAAGGGTAAAAAGATAAATTATTACTAAATATAGGAATGTATTATTCTTTTTTGGACTGACTAAATAGGAAAGAGTTTCATATAATTTGGGACATAGGGGTTACTCTCTTTCATGTTTATTAATTATGTAAAACTCCACTCATTTAAATGAGGGCAAATTTGGAAGAAGGAACATTAATGTCCTCTTAATTTTGTAAAATGCCATTTATTTTGAAAAAAAATAAAATAGTAAATCATTACTTATTATGAAAGTGAGGTAGTACCAATCAGTGATGTAAAATACCACTTATTTTGAAAAAAATAAAATAGTAAATCATTACTTATTATGAAAGTGAGGTAGTACCAATCAGTGATTTAAAAGGCGGGGGCGTGAGGAAAGGCATTTTAGATATGCTCGCGAGGATTATACGCCACTTACAATTGTAATCATATATGACATAATTTTATAAGTACAAAAAATACAATGAAATAAAAGCTATTATGAAATGTAAATCAACTCTAACATCTTAACTTTCAAACAATAAAAAAATCATAATTTCTTAAAACAATATTACTATCATACTATTCATTTTATCTCTCTTTAAGCAAATAATCAATAAACTTTATCAGCATTATAATTAAAACATAACTCCTTCATGAATAAAAATAAAGTTATTTTCAAATAGCGAAATAATAAAATACGGAAAAGGGCCAAAAATACCCTCAAACTATTGAAAATGGTGCGAAAATCCCTCCATCCACTTTCAAATTTCCAAATACCCTTATCATCCACCTATTGGGTCTAAAATACCCTTATCACCACCTATTGGGTCTAAAATACCCTTATCACTAACGAGAATCTTTTCATTAAACACGTGTCATTTTTCTATTGGTTGGCTTATAAAATTAATTAAACTAATTAATTTTTGCAATATTGACCGGATAGTGCCCCCACCCCCCGACCGACCCCCCCCCCCCCCCCCCCGTGAAAAAAATTTTTTTGAAAAAAAAAGTTGACTTTTTTTTTTGCACCCTACCCATCCCCCGCACCCCTACCCCCCTCCCCCCCAATGCAAAAAAAAATATTTTTGAAAAAAAAAAGTTTTGACGTTTTTTTTTTGGGTTTTTTTTGGTGGGGGGGGGCAGGGGCGTGGGGTGCGGGGTGGGAAAAAAAGTCAACTTTTTTTTTCGGTTTGGAAGGAGGGGCGTAAGTGTGGGGTTTGACCGGGGGGTGCAAAAAACCCAAAAAAAACATCAAAACTTTGTTTTTCAAAAATATTAATTTTTTAACGTCGGGGGGGGGGGGGGGAGGTGTAGGGTGCGGGGTGGGGTGCAAAAAAAAAATATTGTTACGCTTCTCAACTTCCTAGTAAAAAGGACAAAGTACGTAAAATGTCTTGATAAATTAAAATGTATAATGTAATTGAGTTACCAAAAAAAATATATATCTCACCCTAAAAAACATGGTATATTTTCAACCAAAAATCTAAAAGGCACAAGTGTAGACTACAATTTTTTTTTTTAGCACCCCACCCCGCACCCTACACCTCCCGCACCCCTACCCCCTCCCCCCAGACGTAAAAAAAAATTAATATTTTTTTGAAAAAAAAAAGTTTTGACGTTTTTTTTTTTGGGGTTTTTTTTGCACCGCCCCCCCCTCAAACCCCGCACCCTACGCCCCCCCCTCCCGAAAAAAAAAGTTGACTTTTTTTTTTCACCCCGCACCCTCCCCCCCCCAATCCCCAAACCCCGCACCCTACGCCTCCCTCCCTCCCAAATTTAAAAAAACCCAAAAAAAACGTCAAAACTTTTTTTTTTCAAAAATATTAATTTTTTTGCGTCGGGGGGGGGGGAGGGTAGGGGTGCGGGGGAGGGGTAGGGTGCGGGGTGGGGTGCAAAAAACAAGTCAACTTTTTTTTCAAAAAAAAAAAAAAAATTCACGGGGTGGGAGGGGGGGGGGGGGGGTCGGGTGGGGGGCACTTGGGTTACAGTCAATTAGTTTAATTAATTTTATAAGCCAACCAATAGAAAAATGCCACGTGTCTAATGAGAATATTCTCGTTAGGAATAAGGGTATTTTAGACCCAATAGGTGGATGGTAAGGGTATTTGAAAATGAAAGGTGGATGGAGGGTATTTTTGCACCATTTTCAATAGTTCGAGGGTATTTTTGGCCCTTTTCCGAATATAATATGACAATTTGATACATATGACAAAAGACCAATGACAAGTGAAAATGTACAATTCGGCTATGTCTTTTTAAAAGAAATATCAAGTCATATTCACCACGATAGTCTCAAATATTAAATATGCAATACTACGACTTGTTATTTGAGTTACACCCAATCTTCTTATTTTTATGGATGAAAAACTACTAAGTATCAATGAATTATGAAGGTCAATGATTTTAATTAAGGAATATAACATATAATTTGTGTAAGAACTGTTAGGTGAGCCCCGAGCATAAGCATTAGGCGTGCTTAGGGAGTACAGTCGGAACTAAGACCCGCACGTGAGCCCCGAGACATTTTGTCAGTGTCCCACCCCGAGGCGAGTCCTGAAACTACCTTTTAAAACACTATATCAATTAGTATGACCTCATAATTAATAGCCTAGCGAACTATTCATTTCTCTTGAAGAGACGTGAAGATTGATGTTGTAACGTTACAAAACAAATACCCAAAATAAATGTTTTGGTGAGATTTTCTAACCAAGGTCGATGCTTCATCAAATTGGAAAACTGTTGGGCTTGCAAAATATTTTATTTCTTCATCTGCAACAGTAGCAATAAATGTAAACGTAACTAGCGGAGAATGGCCCGTGCTGGCATGAAGGCGGTTTAACAGATATATAGACAACTTTATTTGCAGAAAGTTGACCATTTTAAATTTAGATAGAATGTCCAAAACTTGATACCAATTGGAAGTTGGCCAATTCAGTTTGTGAGCATATAGAATAAGTTGTTGAAATGCAAAGATACTAAGAACGAAAAGATAAGCTTGGTACATATTAGATTGCACTTTTGAAGTAATGATCAATTGTTAATGCGCATATCTCAAGCAAAGAAGGTTTAAAGACAAATAGACGTAACATATACATTTGCCAAAGTACTGGGTGAAGGGAAAAAGGGGAGCATGTTAACATTAAACCAATATTTTGCGGATAGGGAGCTAAACAGAATATGCAGAAATGGCGGCTTAGAAGTTAAAAACACTGTATAGATTGATATGTAACCAACTGATAGTAAATAAAATGGTAATTTAATGAGAAACCTTTTTAAATTTTTAATGAACTATCGCTAAACACAACTGTATGGAGCAGTGCACTCCTAAATCAGGCCCAATGTTATAAAAGCTGGAACAACAATTTGATGGATGCTATTCACACATTTTTTGGAATAACATCAACAATTGCATCATACTGGTAAATGCCATAGTACATATTTCTTTACAACATATATGGGAGAACTATCTACAGGCCACAACCATTTACATATTGCAAATCGGTAATGCATTTTTTCCTGGCGTTTAGTCTTAGTTGACGCCTACTTCTTAGCCACTCTTGATACAAGACACCTGTAGTAATTATCAATTGTTAGTGGTTATATCTCAAACAAAGAAGGGAAGAAAGAGGATAGACATTTGTCAAAACTTCTGGATGAAGGAATAAAAAGAGCATGTTAGTATTCCAGCAATATTGCAGATAAAGAGTTAAATAGAATCTGCAGAGATAGCAGTTTAGAAGTTAAAAGTAGGAAAGAGTTTCATATGTAATCAACTGGTGGTAAAACAAATTGCAGTAATTTAAAGGGAGACCAATAGACTTCCAAATTTTTAATGTACTGTCATTGAACACCTCAATATAGAAGAGTTGCACTACTCAATGTTAACATGCTAAAATTCATAACAAAACATTCATGAAAACTATAATTTAAAACAAAATGAAATACCATCTTCATAAAACAAGAGGCTCAACACTTTTATGTATGTTCATTGTTCAAGATCATGAGATTCACATGAATACCTAAATTCTGCGGGAAAATAAATTTAATAAGGACCAAATATATCAGAAACTTCTACACCTTCTAATCTACCTGACATGCTTCTCATAACTTGAATTGAAGCAATCACTTTAAACGAACGTACTACAATACTTCCAATGTGAGCCGAACTTCGCCAGACAAATCAAATTTGTAGGACTCAATTAATGGTGAAACTTAATAGTTGTCGCCCCGGGGATGAGGTTCTAACGTTTTCCCTAAGATTGGTGCATGCAGTCAGGCACTAAAAGGGGTCATCTGCACTCAACCACCACCGTATTCCTTCGAGCGGTTTGCCCGCCAAATCAATTATGTCAAGGCTATGCAAGTGAAAGAAATCTCCGTTTTCCATATTATGCGCTACCTGTTCAGCCATAGAGAAGCAAATCTGAGGAGGAAATCAAATCGATACAAAAATTATATGATTTGTAATTATGACTCTTTCCCAGTAAAAATTTTTAAATATATTTTCAGATGTCATTGGAGGTGTTAGTACTATCTTAAAAGATAAGAAGAGAAGCAATTGGAACCTGCAGCAAGTTTGAGCTTAAATTACTTCGTTGCGAGTATTATCTATTCTGTTTCTTGATAGATTTACTTCCCGTCCACTTTTTGAGTAGGTCCTCATCTTCTATATCAAGTTCTTCTAGAGAAAGGACCTGCAAACAAAAGAAATTGCAGCAATTTTCAGTTCATTCCGTAAATCACATCCAACTTATTAAATTCATTTACATAAGAATGAAGAAGAAGTATCTTTTGAATATAGATAGAACAGTTAATGTGCAGACTAACTAATATCATCACCGACAACAAAATCAGCCAGACATCCGCCGCCATTCTATATTCTGGCGATAACATAAAGCATGTTTATCCTTCTTTTGGTACTTTCCAGAGTATCAAGAGTCTAGAAACGATAAAAAAGAACAAGCGTCTTTAGCAACCTGAAGTTGTAAATTTAACGCAGTATAACAGGGGTCGATGGCTTCCATTAGAAGTGGAAATAGGATATGCCTTTTCCATTTTACTAAGAAGGCAATATCACATCTGGTTGGAAGTCAAATAGACGACTTTAGCAACAATATCGAATGAGCTAATTCATCGTTCCTTATATACTTAGCCCTTTTCCCAACGTAGAGGGGCACTTTTGACCCTTTTCTCTTAACTATATTTCAACAGAAGGGAAAAGGGTCAGACTTGCCCTTGTACTCTCAAGAATAAGCTACATTTGTCCTCATTATACTTTTTTTGATATATTCGTCCTTGTCATCCAAGTTTGGAGCCATATTTGCCCTTGTACTCTATTTTTTGGTCCTATTTACCCTCCATCCGTTAAATCTGATTTCATTTTTTATTTTCATTTTTCTCCTCTTGTTATTCTTCTTCGCCATGTTCCTTCAATGGAGACCACTGAAGCTCAAATTTGGCCAAGTTCGCAATTACATCCATCTGTACATTTCAAGAGTTCTATTAATTAATCAAATGCCAATGGATCATGAAACACAACTTACATTTCTCTCATTATGTTTGAATTGTGCCCCATTTCTCTCAGGAGTACAGATTGGATCTAACTCTATTGGAAAGGAGAAATATTCATAAAGTTACCTCTTTTAACAATATCAATTAGAAGAAGCAATGATGCTTACCAAATAAAGAAGACATCCAATTCCAGATTCATCAGTCTGCCATAGTAATAGAGATGATTCAAAGAATTCAAGAGAGAAACAAGCACCAGATATGGCACCACTGCAGCTCGAAAATTGGATTTTATACCTTTTATTTAGCCCTACCCATATTATATGTGTCCAATGATAATTAGTCCATAGGTTCAATAGATTAGTATCCTACGGTCCTACTCATTATAATATTAAGTCCATTATAGAATTTTCTACTAAATTAAATACACAATAGCTTGCAAAGCTGGAGTTTACTTCACTACTTTAAGAATAAGGTAGCTTCCAATGAAACAGATGGAATAATTGATAACTTTTGGTTTAGTGGTAACAACTCTTTGCTGAATCCATATATTTAGTTTCACACTATGCTAAGACATTTTGCAGATCCACAGAACCTCTATATTGAGTCGTCATATCCTTCTTTTTCTTTAGTTTCATTTGCATTTTGCTTTGAACTGCTTGTGCTTATCTAACCTTTCTCGTTGTGTTTTCTCTTGAGCCGAGGGTCTTTTGGAAACAGCCTCCTTATCTTCCGAGATAGGGGTATGGTCTGCGTACACTTTACCCTCCCCAGATCCCATATTGTGGGATTTCACTGGGTATGTTGTTGTTGTTGTTGTTCATATCCTTCTTTTTAATCTCATTCTATAGTAAGAAATTAATGAAACTATAACTTGTTTCTTTTATTATTTTCTATGCTCATAAAATGTTGGTTCAAGCATTAATTAATATTCCACCATATCTCAAAATTTTACCAAGTTGTAAAGCCATTTTTTGCACTAAAACTGACTACCACACAAGTTTATCGGCGTTAGTTCCTTTCTATCTCTTCCAGAACTGATATAATCCCACTTGTGACCCTGTTCATTATGAACGATGAGCAGAACAATACCATTCCAACCATCTAAAAAATCACAATTATCATCAAAATAAACTTCAAATACCATACGAAAATAAATCAAACACATTATGTGCATATGTAAATTACAGTTACTTGGGCATAAACAAACATATCCATTACCATTCTCAAAGTACCCAGTTGAAGAACAATATTATTTCGCTTGCATGCAGTAGTTTCCGTCAAATATGGGGCTTTTGCTAGTGCGTCCACCATCTAAGCTGCATTTTGTCATAGAAATCTGCTACCCAAACATTGTTGCATACTTGCATCCAAGAATTTAGAAATATAGGTGTTAGCGGAAATGTAAAAGAAATAACACAAGATTTAATGTGGTTCGGATCAAAATGATCCTACGTCCACTAGAGAATAGTTGCCTTTTATTATTAACAAAGGAAGGGGAGCTTTCCTAATTACACTTAATAGAATTGCTCTCTCAACTCTCTACTCACTACAAAGGATTGTATGAATTTTTGGGATGCTAAACAAAGAAGATTGCCTCTCATTTTATAGGCATAAAATGACTTGGGCTCTAAGTGTGCAACATGAGCTATTCAATTCTCCTCTACATCTTAGCATCCTTTGGCTCCAAGCAATGCATCCTTTGGCTCCAAGCAATGCATCCTTTGGCTCCAAGTAATTGAGCATCCTTTGGCTCCAAGCAATAGAAAATCATCCAACACATGAGTTTTTTCTATCACATAACAAGAACCAACTCTTCCAATCTCCACCTTGGTTTGCATTCCGAGCATGCGTATGAACAACTCTGGCCAAAACTTCTAACCTAACTGGGCTACCCTTTTCTAAGAAACAAGAAGAATCAAACCATTGTTGAACATACTACCTCCACCTAACAATCCCGGTTTTCCCTGAGTCTGCATCGCCTGATGTGTACCCCACTAAGTCCTTGCAATGTGCAAACTTAGCGAGCGAGACTATTCTGTCAACACGTTCGCAAAGGTTATCGGCTCTGGTGATAACCTTCACGACCTTGATAGTTCTTTCAACAACATCTCGAATAAAATGAAATTCCGACATCAACGTGTTTAGTGCGCAACATGAAATCTCTCGATTTTTTAATCGATGAATAGCTCGACTATCATATAAGTGTTGATATCCCCGCCGAGCTAAACTTAATTTCGCCACCAAACATTTCAACCGTATAGCTTCTTTCACTACCCTCCGTCGTCGCCACGTATTCTCGCTTCGTCATAGACAAAGCGACAATCGACCGCAAAGTCGATTTCCAACCAATTCAAGACCGCCAACAAGAAGGTGAAGATGTATGGGCGGAAGCATGGACGACCTTCTCGTCAGATCCCCCGCCTAGTCGTAATCCACATAACAGAGAATCGAAATACCTCCACCACCTTTTTCGAAAGGTCAAACCAACATCGAGCCCTCGCATATCTCAATATCCACTTGACAAACCTTCCTAATGTCTCTTTCCGGGTTGACATGTATCCTCGGCTACCACACTTACGATCGAGCAATATCCGGACGCGTGCATACCATAGAATACATAATGCTACCAATCGTTACCGGGTACAAGAACCTTGATATATGCTCCACCTCATCTTCCGACCCGAGGCATTTTAACTCCGGAAAGTTTAAAATGAAATAGGCTAACAAAGGTACTTGCTGTGCTTGCACGTATGCATATTGAATCTCTCGATAACCCTTTCAATGTACCTCTTCTGAGAAAGATGTAGAACATCGTCTTCTCTTGAAATCTCCACACTAAGAATTTTCTTTGCAGCTCCCAAGTCCTTCATGTCAAATTCCTTACTTAACAGTTTCTTTAAAGAATATATGTAATTTTGTTAGCAAGAATACATATCATCAACATACAACAAAGAATAAATCATTGAGTTATCGTACATCTTTCGTGATACACAAATTATCAAATGACTCCTTGAGAATTCATGTAGTCATGAATGCATCAAACCTTGTGTACCACCGTTCAGGGGATCGTTTCAAACCATACAAAGACTTCTTTAATTGGCATACATGATCTTCTTTTCCTCGCCCAAGAAACCTCAAAATGATCCATATAAATTGTCGCTTCTAGATCACCATGTAAGAAAATGCTTTTGACATCAAGCTATCAAGCTCCAAGTCAAATTGTGCAACCAATGCTAGTAGCACGCAAATTGAGCCATGCTTCACGACGAGAGAAAATCTCATCGTAGTCAATTCTTCCTTCGACCGAAACCCTTTGTAACCAATCTCGCCTTAAACCTAGCATCTTCCACTTCTGGAATTCCCTCTTTCTTTCTGTAGGCCCATTTGCATCCAACTATCATTTTCCCCTTTTGCCTTTTCACTATGACCCATGTCTGATTCTTGTGAAGAGACTCCATCTTTTCAGTCATAGCTAACCGCCATTGTGCAGCATCCTTGCAAGGAGTTTCTTCAACATATGAGGTGGGCTCCAGATCCTTAATATCTTCTTTTGCAGCTATGAACGCATATGCAATCAGGCTTGCTTGATCTATAAAGCGTCTCGTCTTCGTGCCTCGCCTTCTCCTTCCTTTCGCAATCGTGTATGGTTCATTGACAAAGAAGTTCTTCAAGATCTACATCTTTCGACTCATCTTTAAACCGAGTCTCGATCTTTTTGCTTGGTAAGCTCCACCTCGCTCGTTGTTCTCATTTTCTTAAAACCCCACGAAACTTTTACTAGATCAAGCAGGATTCATCAAAGGTGACATCTCTACTAACTATAATTTGAGTAAAGACAAACACCAAAGTTTGTGCCCTTTTACTCCATCCACATACCCTACTAATATGGCCTTCTTAGCTCTTGGTTCAAGCTTTCCTTCATTAACATGATAATAAGCTGGACACCCAAATACTTATAAATATGAATAGTTAGAGGGTTCACCTGACCATACCTCATTCAAGTCTTAAAGTCAATCATCGATGCCGGAGATCGATGATTACACGAGCAAGAAGGTGAATCGTTCTTGTACCAAAATACTTGGACATTTTGGCTTGAGAGTGATACACAACGAGCCTTTTCAAGAAGAGTTCGTTCATCCTCTCGCAACTCCATTCTCGCCGTGGGGTGTGCATACGCCCCTATGTCTTGAGATTCCATGAACCTGCGTAAATCATTAAACTCCTCACTAAAAACATCCAAGCCATTGTCTGCGTGAAGATACTTGATTTTCCGCTCCATTTGATTCTCAACCAAAATCTTCCACTCTTTAAATGCTTCAAAAGAATCACTTTTCGCCTTCAAAAAGCACACCCAAACCTTTCGTGAGAAATCATCAATAAAAGTAAGAAGATACCTCTTTCCGCCCTCTGATGGAAGTTTAGAGGGACCCCATAAATCTGAATGGATGTAGTCTAGCACCCCGCCCGTTTTGTGCTTGCCAGTGCTGAAGCTGACCTTCTTCTGCTTCCCTAGAACGTAGTGTTCACAAAATTCAAGTGTTTTGATCTTCTCACCTTCCAAAAGGTTACAGTTACTCAACATCTCTAATCCATGTAAGCTCATATGACCCAACCTCATGTGCCATAATCTTGCTTTGTCATCATTAGATAGGTGACCGTAGACGCATTATCAGAGTAGCCAACAATGGTGCTCTCGCCAACTGTGTAAAGGCCATCATCTACCTTACTTTTCAAAGCATGACTAAAGAACCTTTAGTCACCTTCATAGTCCTCCTTCGCTCATGTACCCGTAGCCTTGTTCATCCAAAGTACGGGGAGATCAAATTCTTCTTCGTATCAGAACATGACGGACTTGCGTAATAGTCCTCATGGCTCCATCATGGCGTTGAACCCGAATCGAGCCAATGCCAATTATTTCACAAGTTGCATTATTGCCCATTATTACGGTTCCTCCACTTTTTCATAGCTCGCTAAACCGTGCTTTCTAACGTCATACGCAGTACAAAGTAGTTTAACACCTATTTGTTTCCACAACATTATTGCTTGATGTCGTAAGTACATAATCATTATCAATCATGTACCGTTCAACCGTGGATGCACTCACCTTTTCCTCGGACTTTGACATCGGGCAATCTCGGCTCAAAATGCCTCTTCTTGCCGCAGCCTAACAACAGCATCCTTCTTGTTCACACGAGACTTTAATCTGTGCTTTGCTTTGCTCCTTCCCTGTTGGCTAGTCCGGCCTCTCACAAAGAGCCCACTTGCCTGATCATCTCTATCTCCTTTAAAATGCCTCCTTATATCACTAGAGTTAAGTGCTCACCGCACTTGTTCAAAGTTGATAGGCTCCTTGCTATACATGATTGAATTCTCGATATCACGATATCTTGAAGTCAATGAAAATAGCAAAGCACATGCAAGCATCTCCTCGTCCTTTTTAATTCCTACAATCTGTAAGTCCATGACAAGTTTATTGAACGCGTCTAAATGATCTGGTAACGAAGTACCTGACCCCATCTTAAATGTGTGAAGACGCCGCTATAACAACATCCTTGTTGTCACCAAGCGGCACTCGGTGCGCTGTAGCTTGTCCCATACAATTGTTCGTCGTCTCTTGCATTGTACTACCTTCACAAAGCACGTTAGGTGCAAGGGACAGTTGAATTACACTCCATGCATCTCTTTCAATCTTC
The DNA here is from genome assembly GCF_029784015.1 of Lycium ferocissimum. NCBI lineage: Eukaryota > Viridiplantae > Streptophyta > Magnoliopsida > Solanales > Solanaceae > Lycium > Lycium ferocissimum. The sequence continues at coordinate 6,792 of NW_026713919.1, read as the reverse complement.
TTCTTGTCGGAAGCTGATGTACCATCGAGTTACTTTCCGTCAATAGCATGGATTGAACCTTCCCTCCACAATAACGCCATCATCTAGATCTTCCAGATATTGAAGTTGTTGCGTCCACTGAATCTCTCGATTTCAAACTTCATGGAACTCATCTTTGCATGTTCTTCCTCCTAGGATCTTCAAAGATTCCTAACGCTCTGGTACCAATTGTTAGCGGAAACGTAAAAGAAAGAATACAAGATTTAACGTGGTTCGGATCAAAATGATCCTACGTCCACCAAAGAACCGTTGCCTTTTTATTATTAACAAAGGAAGGGGAGATTTCCCAATTACACTTAAGAGAATTGCTCTCTCAACTCTCTACTCACTACAAAGGATTGTATGAATTTTTGGGATGCTAAACAAAGAAGATTGCCTTTCATTTTATAAGCATAAAATGACTTGGGCTCCAAGTGTGCTACATGAGCTCTTCAATTCTCCTCCATATCTTAGTATTCTTTGGCTCCAAGTAATTGAGCATCCTTTGGCTCTAAGCAATAGAAAATCATCCAACACGTGAGTTTTTTTATATCACATAACAAGAACCAACTCTTTTAATAGGGTATCTATATCTATATTATTGAAGAGCTGGTTTCTTTATGGTTATCTACTCGAGTCACAACCTCAGATTTAGCTTACAACAGCCATGAAATAGCAAAATTATAAAGTACAAAGAGAACCCAGAAAAAGAACCGAAACAAAAAAGATGGAAAAGGAAAAATGAAGAGAACCCAACCATGGAAGCCAATTTTGTAGAAGCATCTTTAGCACTACCATTTTTGTTCCAACCTTAAAGGAAAAGCGACGATGTAATGTCCTGATGAGCTCTGTGTGTGTGAGTGAGTGAAGCGATAGCAATTTTACAGTGAAACTAAAAAAGATCATCAATATTCCCTCAATAGTAACAAAAGGCACAGTGCTGATTCTTGAGGTTAAAGCCAAGAGAATCAAAAAAATAAAAAGCCATAGTAGTAAAGAGAATAGACCTGTGTGTATGTCCTTAATGTGTTTGATGACTTGTATATCTTATACTCCATGGATAAACCCACTGGAAGGTTCAACCAAACTCTTGTACAAGTCCAGTCCATAGCATCATGCTTCGCAACCTGCACAGCGTTGCTGATGTCGTTGATGAGCACATCTTGCACTGGGTGAAGCCTATCATAGCAGAGTATGCAGTGGAGGTACTAAATATATAATTTATCCTTATTGTGTATTGTAATGTTACAAACCTTTGTTCATTCTTGGTATTGTTCTGATCATCAACACAGAAAAAATATGAAGCATACCAACCTCTGCAGTGGTCAGGCCTATTTGAAAAAGTAGTTAGAAATGAAATTATCATAAATTAATAGGAGATCCTAATACATATCTACCCTTGTGGCATTGTATGTTAATGTGCCCGTTCTCACGGTATTGTGGTGACATATGCTTTTGAATGCTGTAAATGTCCGGATTACAATTAGAAAATGAACTAGGGGTTTCATATAAACATTTAGATTGCTAGGAGTTCCAGGAAAAAAAAAAAACCGGAACTCAGTAAGTATTACTCCGTAAGAAAAAATTAGCGGCATTTCTTGTTCATATAATATATAAGCTTGAGCAAAGAATTTGTAGGCAGCGGGCTGTACAATAAACTCATTGGAAGTGTAAACAACAGAGACAAAGATATACGTGAATTCACTTCAATTATCTGGAATATGTGCCACCGAACTATTTTACCTTCATCCGCTGTGAGATAACATAACAGTAGTGAATCTTATGTAATGAATTTATATAAGATGTCCTAAACTGGCAATATCTCACATTTGCAATGCAAAAAGGAAAGAAATTGAGAAAGAACATAGAAACAAACAAAAAGTGTATGATTAGTCAACAAAGGCAGTTTACAAGCTCAATATTCAGAGACTCCCAAAAAATTCTTAGCACGCTGTATTACATAAGTTGAGAAGATCAGATGTTTAAAAATGAGTGGAAGACCATCCATTGGTGGAAGACCATCCGTTGCAGAATATTACTGTGACTATGCAGTAACCAAACATCGGGTGAATCAGATCCTAAAATGTGCACTAACAGGAAAAGCCAAATCTAACTAATCTTAGCACAGAATGTTAAGCTTCAGATGGATCTTCCACATAAAGAAATATATAAGCATCATCATATAATCCCAAAGTCAAAATTTAGGAAAAATAATAAATTTTTCAGATTTCCATACCCATGATAAGCTACAACAGCAATTTCAAAAATCAACTATCAGTAGTAGAGAAAGTGAAAAACAGTTGAATTTAAGCTAAAAACAACAAATAAACACCAGAGAAGCTCACAGTAATCAATCCTTATGCATCAAAAGAGTTCTTGGGCAAAAATTACAAATGAAAATGGGATATACCAGTTACAAACTATCTAACAAAGCTCTTTCCTAATATAGTAGGAGCTCAACATACCTAAATTTCCGAGCACATATTTTGCCAAATAGCGCAGAATTGTTATCGTCAAAGCTTCCTCAACTAAAAGTTTAATAGTATTAGATTAGTTTTGTCAATAGAGAGAATTCGTAAAATATTGAAAATTCTATTTTCGTTGACCAAGTATTAAAGTAAGTCTATCTTTTCATCTTGAGAGTATTATCCCCTTAAAAGTATTGACATAATCGGAGGAAGAGCCTCCTGCAAAGTAAGAGAAAGTAAAATAAATTAGTATTCCAACGCAATAAGAAATCTGCTACTTTGTTTAATATACTAAAATAAAGATATAAAATTGGCCTATAACCGCAGAGACGTAACTTTAAAAAGGATAGAATTGTAGGCAGAACGCAGAAGACAAGCAATAATTACTTAAATTTCACTATTGCTCAATTCATGAGATACGAAAGGCTAAAATAGTTTTTGAAGACATATCCTCGTCACTGTATTTTCAGAGCTGAACAAACTGATTCAGTTATGATATATTTCTGATGAGGTAGGAATCTTTGATTCTTCTTGAGTTCATTTTCCCCACGGGATTTTCCGAAGCTTGCATATGCTTAACATTTAATTGTTTATATCAGTTTCTATTTAGTCCTGATTCCAGCAAATAGGACTATGAAAAATCATAACTATCCTTCCGCAACGACATTCTTTAATTCTAGACCATCCTCACATATGTCTTTTAATACTAATTAAAGAGAGCAATACCCGTAGTTGGCTATTCAAATATGTTTGTCTTCAATCCGAGTGTATTTACTTGGTCATTTATCCATCTTTACAAGTTTTGACTTTATTTGTTGTTCTTAACTCCTTTTTTGAGCTCTCTCTTCCATAATGATCTTAGTATAAAGGCTACACCAAATCACTCTTTCAAGTTTCAACTGATGTCTAACTTTCAGTTTAATCCCCGAGAACCTGCAAGATTTCTTTTGTATCAATATCATCTTGCCCTGTTTGAGAACAATAATTGGGATTCTGCAACTCTTGACAGGCATGCTTCAATTATTTTCCTTGTTCATTACCACTCTCGTTACTCAACTAATAAACAAGAAATATACAGGCGCACCAAAACAATTGGAGAAAGGCTCAAAATTACGGAGAAAGAAAAAACAATAATGGATATAACTGAGAAATTAAGAAGCAAGCAATTCACGGACTGATTGTGCAATGAAATTGATTTTACTATCTTCAGAGAAAAAAGAAGCTCAACACACTTTATGTCCATTTGTTCATGACCTTGAGATTCACACCAATACCAACTTCCCCAATCTTCCTCGTTAATCAAATGGAAAATGGTCTTGCATATTACATGTTAAGTTGCCGAATGTAACGCCTTACAACTCTCCTTAGCCAATACATAAATAAAAATGTGATAAGTAAGTTTAACCTCTACCATTCTCTGTTACAGTTCTAGCAACAACAAACTACTATAGTATAACATTATAGCAGTAGACATCAAGATATCAGTGTAATACTCAAATTGCCTTGTATCTAACTGCTAATGTCTGAGTGCTCCTAAGGAAGTTCTGATTTTACAGGCCTGAATCTTGAGACCTTATCATCAAACATTTCTACCAGTTTGTTGCTTCGTTGTAACTTGTTTGTCACGATGTATTACACTTGGTCTAATTCCTCCGTGTAGATTTTTTATCCCTGGCTACCGAGGAAAAATGATTAGATAGTATCATGTCACGTTCTGTCGATTAACCATAAAGGAAAACCTACCTGTTAACAGTGCCATTGGTTATCATCGTTCTCGGCTGCCAAGATCCTATATACCTTCCCACCATAAGATGCATTTTCAGGAATGTCAATTTTCAGAAGCCAGTACTAAATTGTATATCTGAAGCGTGGTACTCACCAAAGATATAGTGAAACAAAGAAACAGTTGAAACATATAACACATAATCTTTTTTTGAAGCACCTTATGACTATAAAAGTTCATGTCTGTACAAATCAAGCTGTGTATCTTTATTCTAAGGAATTGGGCCAAAATATAAAATCAACACTGGAAAAACCATTACCACACGTACCTTTACTATGTGAGCACATTGACTTTCCCATTTTACCAGCTGCCGCAGATGAAGAAGAAAATCTGAACTAGGAGACAACGAAAATAACACTGCAACCATCTCAAAAATGACCATTACCATCACAATAAACTTCATTGTGTATAATTTCGTAAATATTTGCCGAGAATATACTTTTTTGTTTACCTTATGATATTTTGTTAAACTATTCCTTACTTAAATTATACAGTGTATTGAAATCGAAGAATTTTATGATACTTTATGTGCTAATCTTCTTTGGATTAATTTTTTTATAATTTTTTTTAATGAACTCTATTAAAATATAAATGAATGTTTCGAAGGATAACTTGGTTCGGCTCAAACTTGGTAGTATATATAACAAGTGAAGCTTGTTCACTCTTTAGCTAAGCTCTTTTATTTTTTCGAGGATTTACGTTTGCATATATAATTATAAAGTGCCTAAATCTATCAAGTACACAAGGTGTTATATTATTTCCTCCGGTTCATATTATGTAGTACTTTTAGCTTTTCCATTTAGTCAAAATAAATGATCTTTTACATAATAAGAAATGTAATAATTGTTCTTTTCTAAATTTACCCTTATTTAAATAAATGTATTTTTACATAACCAAGAAAAAGTATTTAATAGGTACTATTTATTTAAGGATAATTTAGTGAAAATACCCTCCTTACTTCTAAGGTGAGTGAGTTTTAACTATGAGGAATTACATTTTGGTAAAAAATGTCGTATAATATAGAACGGAGAATATTTTTATATTTGAAGTCAAGAAATCATTAGTCTAGTTATTAGGTGGAGTCATATTAAGTCAATTTTATTCCAAATTTGCTTGTACAGTACAAATTGTTTGATATATATGTTGAATTTAATTCTCTTATCAAATTACATTATTTGTTCATGTCATATATTTATACAATTAATTTAAGGAAATAGAGAAATTACAGATTTTTAAAAGTTTTGTGGTGAATATTTGAAAATTACATTCTACGACATTGGTATTTAGGATATATTTGAGAGGGATCCAAAAAATAAATGCAGCTACAAATTGATGGAGCGCGGAAATTAAAATTTCAATTGACGTGTGATATGTTAGTACTGCTACAATAACTAAGAAAAACAAAATGAATATCAAAGTAGCCATGTGGCTACCAGGAAAAGGATGCAAAGTATGAAAAGTTATGGGACCCACGGCTGAAGGAAATGAGTTGAGAGTAAGGATTGATTTGGAAATGGAGTCCACAGGAAGAGATTCATTGGTTGATGAATTGTATATTTGAAATCTAGCTATACTCTCTATATAGAAGAAATATATATACTCCCTTCCGCTGTACCAAAAGATTGTTATATTTTCTTCTTTTTAATTAAATGTTAAAAAGATTGTCTCTTCTAAACAATTTAACTTTACGGTATTTAGGCCACACAACTATCTAAGCGCCGGGCCACTCATTTCAAAAGTCTTTCTTTATTCCTCAAACTTTGTACTAAATCAAAATAGGATAATCTTTTTGGGACAGAGGGAGTAGTAAATTTGGAACAAGACGTAAAGCTTTAGGACACACGTACATTCGATTTTTTAACAAGGTTAAACATCTCACTGGGGGTTGGAATCTTCCCTAGTTTTTCTCAACAGGCATATTGTATATTGTTATATGTTAATAAAATTTTTGAAGGCCAAGATCGATAGTAGAGGGAAGAATATTGCTTAAAAATATCCTGCTGATTAAAAAGGTAACATGCCAAATCACAAAAGTAGTAGGACTTAGCGTGGACAAAAAAGTAATCGGAACTAATAGGGGTGTAATTGCATTTCCATCAATTTTTAAAATTTTATCTCTTAAAAATTGGAGTATGTATATCTTGTTTGACCAATTTGTGCAAATTGCTTATTTTGAAAAGCATTTCATCAAAATAGCTTTTCAGAAAATAACCTTTGAATCAAAAAGTTTGTTTTGATCAATTCGTCGGAGAAGTATTTTTTTCCAATATTTGATAAGTAGATTGTGTTTGATTATTTTTTTTAAAAATATTTTTTTGAGTGTCAAATTACGAAAATGACTTGTATAACTTCTGACTATGGTTTAAATGACTCGTAAGATGAACGAATTTTTTTTTTAACGGCATGTAAAATTAAAGCAAAATCTAACATAGAGCAAAATTGCTAGATTTTGTTTCTCACCAATTTGCTCGGTTTTGGAATGGGACAATTTGACCCCTTTCCTTAAATAGAGTTTTTCCTTTT
>NW_026713918.1:0-25942 GCF_029784015.1 Lycium ferocissimum | reverse complement strand
TTCATAACCACTTGTACATTAAAATAACTTTGGAAGATAGTTATTCCCTTAACTTTGTCACGACTTCCTTGAAATATCCGAACGTGCAAAAATGCGGGATATAACATCCTCCCCCCCTTTAGAACATTCGTCCTCGAATGTTCAATTTGATCTCTCCGGTGGGGTCTTATAACACTTCGGGGGGGGGGGGGTCGGCGCTCGTTAACCAGAGTCGACATACAAACGACTCATACGTAAATAAATATCAGACGTGGCTCCAACTGACGCGTACAAACATATATACTGCACAAAAGCCGGAAAGGCTGTCATAATATACATAACGTATCAAAGCATACATACACGCAGCCGACAAGGGAACGCCACGACGTATGGGCCGCCCAAACACAGCTCACACAACGCGTCCGAACAAAAACTATACATAACCCACATCTATGTCTACAGACCTCTAATACAGAACAACAGAATCAGATGACGGGACAGGGCCCCGCCGTACCCTGAATAAACATAATCATATATATCGGAAGAGTATGTACCCAAAATATTGGCTCCAGAACAAAGGGAGCACTCTGAACAGCAGAATGAAAATCCTACGCCGGTGGATCACCAAAACGCGTATCTGTACCTGCGGGCATGAAACGCAGCCCCCGAATAAAGGGGGTCGACGGAATATGTACCGAGTATGCAAAGCGGAAGTACGAAACGAAGTCATAACCGAAGTAAGGTGTACGTAACGTGAGCATAATAACCCAAATACCAAAGTACTTATATCCGAAATACAAATCATACATAAAAGCGAAGTGAAGATTTAATATAACAATCAGAATGCCCAAAATGCTTAGCTTTATTTTGAAAAACATTTCTGTCCCACATGTACAGAAAATAGAGCATATCATATAGACTGACGTTAACCGAGTGCCGAGGAACGTACGGCCCGATCCATAAATAAAATAATAGTGCCGAGGAACGTACGGCCCGATCCATATATCGTATAATAATGTCGAGGAATGTACGGCCCGATCCATATATAATATAATAATGCCGAGGAACGTACGACCCGATCCATAAATAATATAATAATCATACATCACATCACGCCATCATATATCATATCGTATCAGATTATCATATCATCAAATATCATATCACATATCACATACGGTCCGCAATGGGACCCGGCGGACAGAACGTGGTCGCCACTCTATCTGGACGCCACAACACATCATATTTCAGAAGGTTTTATATCTCTGAACATCTCCGTCACACATCATAACATATATACACGGTACCCGACCAAGAGGGGCTCGGCGTACCGGTCACATCATACTTCGTATCACATCATACTTCGGAAACACATCATACTTCAGAATAGTGCGCACGATAACAACCGGCCCGGGATCCCGTGAAGGATGTAACACGAACGCACGAGCGAGAATCGTAAGTAGCCATATGCATACAAATCTTTATTACACACTCAACGAATAACCGAAGCGAACTATTATTTCAAAACCAAGACAATAGTCAAATCGATTTTTTTCCGAACATCACTCGGGAACATATCAAACCGAACTTCAGAAATCATAGTCACGTATCAAAATCATAAGTATACGAATGATTATTTCAGACTCAACAGACAAATATATAGTCATACTCGGGGGTCGGAAAAATAGTCATATTGAATTCTTTCAAAAGCCATTAGAATTATTCAGAAGAAGATCGCGGGACCCACGGACGAGCGTCAACCCAATCCGGGCCCGCCTACGAAAATCATAGTTATCATATATTATCAAATCATTATTACAAACTCAAAGGATAAGTAAACTGATCGCACTTGAAATCGGAATAATAGTCATATCATATCCTTTCAAAAATCGTCAGAAGTACACAAGAAAAGTCGCGGGACCCACGGAAAGGTGTCGACTCAAGTCGGGCCCGCCCATGAGAATCATAGTCCTTATACGTCATAGAATCATATACGAGCATATCAAAGCCATCCGATTTTGGTCTGTGAAAGTTACGGACGTTCGTAGTTTTCGGAATCGTTTAGGAACGAAACTCTTTTAAGAAAGAAAACCCAACTTTTATGCAACTTTTGAAAATCAAACATACAAAGACATATAAACCATAGCCTGTCCACATAAGGATGCCAACATCAAAAGCAAATACGACGCATAAACGTACTCGGATTTTTAAGAATAGAATTACCCCCGAAGCTCATAACATATCATAACTTAGCCATATCTAAGACATGCCAAAAGAAGGAAGGTAAGCTTTACATACCTTATCCTCCCTCGAAGCCAATCCAAACTCAAACTTCGGGTTCTCTAAGATCTACAAATACGTCATAATATGCCGAATATTAGCTAAAGGTATTTAGGAATTCACTTCCAAACTAATACTTAATTCTACGAAATTTGGGCAAAGACTTCCCCCTTAAATAGACCAACCCCGAGAATTTAACTCGGCCAAATCAACAATAACAACACCAACAACCAACCTAGCAATATCAATAACCAATCCGAAAGGCAATATAGCATTAATAACTCTCTTTTATATCATTCGACAACATTCAATACTTTCAATACAACGGCTTACATTCAAGCCAATATCAACGCTTATACATTCAAATACTAACCCGAACCCATACCAACAATATTCAAAGACGTTTTAGGCAATTCATACAACATTTCAAACATCCCAAATAATACTCCAACTCACCCGAAAACAGCCCCAACCCGAGAGCACATCCATAACACATCCCTCACTTCCAAATCATGATTTGCACCAACAATCCACATTCTAACAATGTCATTCTCTTAAACATAAAAATTACATTAAATACACATGATTCTCCAAATCAGCCCATACAATTACAACATCAATCTTGAGTCATTAAACTCTCATTTCCAACATAGAATTCATAACGACAACTACCAAGATACGAATTAACATTAATCCATTCCTTGTCAAATAATATGGCCCATTTTCGGCCAACACTACCTATATACATATTGATGATTCTCATCCATTTCTTTACTCTACTACACTCACAACATGCTAACTAGACTTTAATTCATTGCTTCAACACAACACAACACAACACACACACACGGCCATACACTACACACACAACCTCAACTTCAACATGCCATATCTCATGATTTTCATCCATTTTAACATACCACAACACGCATACAACCTTCATGACACATAAAACAAGATTAAATCTTACCTTTCTTCCTTCAACTTCACAACTAGCTAGGGTTAGCTAGGATGAAAATTAGCGGTTTGATCGCTCCAACAACACTTCCACGTTACTTAGGGACCTCCAATTAGTGGATTTGTACCAAAGAAATATTTTTGGGATGGCTAATTTTTTACTTGAATTTTGGGAGCTTTGGTAAGAGCCTCAAGCTTGTTGTTCTTCAACTTCTATTTTTTTTCTAAGTGTAGAAATGAGGAGAGATGACTTAGTGATCATCTTTTATGCTCCTTGATGATTCATACATGTGTCCATGGCCCACACATATGTTGGACCAATCAAATTTGGCCACAAAATGTGTGGGACCATCTCCACACCACATGGCCAACATGGCTTGTCTTGCATGATTTCCAACTTTCACTTATTCCGTTTTTGGTCCCAAATTTTTCTAATTGTTCCATGCCATCAAATTCATGTGCAATTTAGGTCCTAAAATAAAATTGAAGGTCAAAAATCCCGACTTCGTATCCCAGAATGATCTTGTTCCTAACTTATCATAGTTAACCCGAATTGTCCCAATGTACGAAATACAGGATATAACACCCTAGTATTAAGGATCCGTACTATACAGTTGACCTTCAAATTCCAATGTATGAATATTTGTGTGATGTTTATTTGGTGTTTATTTCCTGCATTGTAAAATCTGTCATTTTTTGCATATAATTTTTTTTTAAATAATTTGAGTATATCTCCTTTATATACATGGTATTTAGGTTCAGACTTGTAATATCCGGATACAATTAGATCCTTTTATATATAGGATAGTAGTAGTTTTTGTAAAGATAGAAAGTTCATTTGTTTAAAGTATGGGATAAATGAGTTTTGTTCATACTCGACACATACATGGTCCGGGTTAATCCGTTTAATACGTTTTTAGAATGTCCTTATCTAAAACTCTATGTTTACAAATGATTTATGTGGATTTAATTTATAAGAAGTTTGCTTCGATAATCAAACTAACTTTCTTGGTCCTGGAATTCAAAACTTAAAGCCCAATATCTGTAAATAAAAGATAACATGTTTATGTGGGCTTTGGCCCAAATTTTATGCCTTTTCTGAAAAGATTAATTGAGTGTTTAGATCTGTTGGACCTTAGCCCAAAATTCCATTTTCCTTTTGTTACTGGGCTTAGCCCAAAACAGTCTTTCTATTCTTTTCTGAAAATCTGGTTAAGCGGGACTTAAAAATGCGATTTTAAATTGGTCGTAACCCTCAAAATTCCCATTTTTTTCGACTGGGCCTAGTTTAGAAAAATACTTTTGTGTGGTGCATGAACACACTATGTATGTATATGAATTGAAATCATTTTTCTGACCGGGTTTAAGAGAAATTTTTTTTAGGAAAAAAACTGAGTTTTAAGGAAAAAAGAAGGGCTCTTTTGGTTTTAGAAACATCAATTTTGTTTTTTTTCATTAGAAAGATGGTAGCAGTACCCCCATAAATAATGTATCCCCTTTATCCTTTTGCTGATTTACTTAGCCATTTTTACTCTCTTTCAAAAATCGTTTATACTAAGCTGTATTTTGAAAATAGCGTGGAGACTTAAAGTCGAACTAAATGGTGTATGTACCAATTTCCTAAGATGTCTAGTTCAAACCATAACCGATTCCAATAATAGTGTGAGTTTTTAACAAGTACAAATACAATACAACATTTTAACAATCAACAAAAAAAACTGGCATAATATAATTAACGAAGGAGGGATAGACTAGGGGTGTACCAAACCCCTAGTTAACCATTTTCACCCATGGTTGGGCCTTCATTTCATTTTTACCCATGATTGGGCCTTCAATATATACTAGCTTCCCTTTCTTTTCTCGGACTCAATAAATCTTTGAAAGAATTTTCCTATTGGGCCTTTAGGTGGCTGGACCTAGGCCCAAATGGCCATGCAGTGAGAGAAGGAAAAGAAAAAAGAACCCAGGTTAGTCAATATTTACTGAACCTATCACATGTATAATTATACCTATAGATATACACATCAAATTTGTTACAAGGTACACAATTAAGGCATTCGATTGTATACTATTGGTCTCACTGATTTGGGACTTATACCATGTAAGGGAAAAGGTTGTCACCACTCGTATTCCCGATGCCACACAAGTTTCAAGGGGTTTCATGAACCTAGGCATAGCTGGACATCGGGGAATGGCTAAGACCTGTCCCCCCCAAATCACCTCAACTGCCCTAACCAGCGTTGTCATAGAATAAAATCAGAGTTCCATAATCGTGCACAAGTACCACCACATATGGAAATAATTTAATTACAAACAATACTGAAATAAACTCAAAGTCATAATAAGGGGACTAAAACAGGTATTGCAATGTGATGACATGAGAATAAACATAGCAACTTCAAAACATTTAATCAATAGATGATTCAAACAAAAACCATCCTTTTTTTTTTTTTTACCTTTGGGGCTTAATGAAATCTGGCCCATTTTTAATTTAAAATCTGAATGGGGCTAGGCCCAAACTGCCTTCTAAAGGGAGATTCATCTGAAAATTTAAGGCCCAAGTGAGGTTTCTATCCTTTTTACGCATTTATACACCCTATTTATGATAGACCTGTACCTTTACATACACATAGTATACTGTGATATACACATGCGATGTGTATATCAAGTATATGCCATATGTATGTCCCTCTTGCTTTTCATTAACCTATACATATTCTGTGTATATTCATACTCTTTATGTTTTAGACTCAAGATCATTTTATTCACCTAGTTATTCCCTACTCCTTAGAGTAGTGTCCAAATATAAAACTAAAGCTAGTTCAAGTATAACTCAATTCCTGTACATGTCAGGTAAATGATTCACCAGCTTCACATATTAGCAGTCTTCATAGTAATAAGTGTGAGAACTGGTTAATGCAATAACAAAGCACAGTAGAGAGATGCTGGTAAAAAGAAAAATCCTACAACTTATGATCACAAAGAAGGGTTGGAACACCAAGAAGTCTGAATTAAAACAACACTAAATGAGTTGAAACTGAGAAAATTTAGATTTCTAGAAAAACACACAAGGATGCGCCTTTGTTTTCATCAACAGCAATAGAAACATGTATATAGCAAGATTTCATGTGAATTGCCACTTAAGTTAAAAAAAAAAAAAAAAAAAAAAAAAGAGCAGGTATGTTTATTGCAAGGCCTCACAGAAAAGAGGAATGACACAAGGTTCACATAACTCTTTGTACTCAGAATTTACTTAACTTCTTAAAAGAACACTTATTACTAATAGCCTCAAATTAATCCATCTTCTTTGGAAAGAAAGCAACAGTCAACTTATTGATACAACCAACTTCTTTTCTTAATTCCTATGTCCCTTTAGCCATCTAGACAGGTTATTTTCCCCACCCCTTTTCCATTTCAAACATCTGATAAAATGGTAAAGTTTAAAGGAATCAATGCACTCTCATGACAGGGATGCCCCTCATGGGTTCATAGAGTGTGACATGACACCCCTCATTTGGAGGGTAGGTACTACGAATCAAGCTAAGCTTGACTCTTCCCTGCCCTTTCTTTGAGCTGTCTTTGAAAAGACCACCCTATGCCAAATGGTTCACAAGCTGCCTGAGAACACTCATAACATCCTTAACAACAACATTAGACTAACTCTAGTTTACCACTCATTCACCATTTAACACTGACCTAGTGCTTAGTTGTTTTATCCTAGCGTTCTAAACATGATATGACTTTAAACACACCAATAGTAAAGAGACAAACCTCATTAAACAGAGTACAACCTCATCTTCCCAATCCAAGTTACAGCATAATGCATAGTAAAGTCTAAATGTAACAGTTCAAGTTCAAAAGCAAGAATTCCCACCAATCTTATCTTAACTAAAAATGTCCTCTTTCTAGATTCAAACTATGGCTAGGACAACAACACAGATAGTTCAAGCACAAATATATCATACATGTTTTCATTGAACATGTTCACTCTTAAACAACACAAACCAACAAATCTTGAACTCTTAGACATGAATTGAGGTCCCGTTAAATGACTTACTCCCAGAATTTTGGTCAATATTGTAGCTTTTAATCCCTTTAATTATGACAGACCCTCATACTTCATTCTAAATTGGTTTTGATAGCATAAAATCTCAAAGGTCCCCCCTAGGCATGGCAAACTTCTCATAACAAGACATGAGACCTTGGTGAATCCCACAACCATCGAAATAAGGTTTAGGAGAAAAAGGGAACCTCAGGGTCTTGAAAGAGAAACATGGTAGGGTGAGGTCATCACCTCCCTATGCCTTCCTGAGTCTTACTTTCAGTAAAAATGGAACAGAGGCTCCACTGGCCATTACCTCCTGTTCATATCTAAGCTTAGCTTTTACTCTCCTGAGGCAACCTGTTACATCCCGTATTTGCGGAGAAGCACTAATGGGCGTAGCTACAGTGCTACAGTGCGTGACACGCGCGCTACAGTACCCAAAAATTCTAGGTCGGTGCCAACCGACTCTAGAACACTATAAAGGGGGTTTTACCCCTATTTTTTTTCATCCATACACCCTTAAACATATCCCAAATCCTCTAGAACATTCCTCCAACTTCCACGACATGCTTATATATTCCTACAAGTCTATATGACAATTTTGGTCATTTTTATTTAATTTTTAACATAGCCCCAAGTCCTAGGAAGTCCTAGAAACCTATCCAAACATATTCCAACATATTTCCAAGCCCAAACCAAGGATCAAAGTGAAGATTAAAGTGGTTACGGGTTCCAAGTGAGGTCTACACTTGTCTCCTCTTCTTGAAGATGTTTGGGTGAGTATTTTTAAGGTGGAGTAACTATGGAATTGAAGTGTTCTTGAATTTTAAGGTAAGACTTCATCTTATTTTCATGTTTATGAGTTTGTTTGGTAATTATGTTAAGATTTGTGGAGAAGAAAATTGGAGGAAAAAGTTCAACTATGCATTTGCTGATATTTTGAGTTGTGAATTAACTTGAGTTATAATTATTAGTATGTTTTGAGCATAATCTTGTATGAGGGATAATAATGATGTTAAGGAATTGTTGTATACGAGTGTATAAGGGGTTGTATGAAGTTTTTGTTATGGATTGATTATGAAAAGAAGTTTTGGGATTGAATTGAATACAGTTTGGATGTAATCTTTTGATTATGGAATTGTTGATGTTTTATTGTGCTTTGGGAGTCGTTTTGAAGATTGGAGGGAGTAGAAGATATAAGGGAGATGCTGCCCAAATTTCGGTAGATTCTAAAGGGGTTTAATTGAAGGATTAAGATAAGCATATGACGACAAGCCTAACAATAATATGAATTCTCTTGAATGTAGATTTACGAGCTTGGGAGGACAGTGTTAAGTAGTTAAGGAGACCAAAAAGGTATGCTAAGGCTAGTCCCTTTCTTTCTAAAGGCATGTTTCCCTTCTTATGCACCCATGCATGTTTTCCATAACATCCTTATTCTCAAAAGTTAGAAGTTCATGATTCTCAAAGTTCTTATGATACTAAACATAGATGTTTTCTAAGATGATAATGATGATGATGATGACCCAATTTCTAGAAATTTCAAGGCTTAAGATTTTGATGCTATTAAGAGATTGTTGAGCTTATTTCATGATTTTCTTGATTTTATTAATTGTTGTTGACCTCACCTTATAATAATTATTCCTTTAAGGTGAGTTATAGCAATGATGATTGTTCCATAACATAAATCGGAGGTTACCGACCTTACCTCACTCCAATAAAGTAGTAGCTTTTATTTGGGCTCTCATGCATGCTACTTATATTATATACGTATATATGGGATATAGGGAAAGGTGAGGCGTTATCTACGCACAACCACCTGATTAGCTGGTATACCATGACATCGTCCCGAACGCGGGATATATGGTTAAATGGATTGTGTTGTTCGTTCTGCGGCAACATATGCAATAATGATATGATATATAGATCGGGCTGCACGTTCCGCAGTACTATTATGTTATATATGTATGAAAAATGTTTTCTTTATAAAGCTAAGCATGCATGATATCTGCCTTACGAGGCAATCAGATGTACAGGTTATCCTTATCTTATGTTATGTTCTGTATCTCTTGTTATGTCATTATCCATGCCTTACATACTCAGTACATTATTCGTGCTGACGCCCTTTCTTGTGGACGCTGCGTTCATGCCCGCAGGTAGATAGGTAGACGGATCTGATCCTTAGGAGCTTCATCAGCTGAATGTCAGGAGCGCTTCATTTGCTTCGGAGCTGTAGTCTATTGGTATTACTCTTTGTGTATATACTTGGGCATAGCGGAGTCCTGCCCTGTCCTTATGGATTCCTGTATTCTATATAGAGGCTCATGGACAGATATATGTAGCTAGATATCCCTTAACCTTATTAGTTCATATTGTTGTATAATATTTTGGCTGCCTTGTTGGCTTGTGATGATGGGCATAATTGTTGAGGATTATATAGAAATGTGCCGTTATCTTGCGATATATGTCCTTACAGATCATAATACCCATGAGCTATCTTTGTGGTCCACCTTGAGATGATTATGAAATGTATGTTCAGAGGTGCTCGGTAGGGTAGTTTCGGGTACCCGTCATGGCCCTCTGGTTGGGCCGTGACAAAAGTGATATCAGAGTAGTTTGTCCTAGGGTATGTCTACGAGCCGTGTCCAGTAGAGTCTTGTTTATGGGTGTGAAGCACATCACACTTATAAACAAGAGGCTGCAGGGCATTTAGGAACCATTGACCTTTCCTTCTCATCTTAGATCGTGCCGTAGAGCTAAATTATAGGATGTGATGTCCCTGATTCTAACCCTAAATGGTGATTGTGGACAAGCAGTTGATTATGCGCTATGAGGTAATTGATGAGAATTGAAGTTGATACTCCGAAAGGTATGTTTCCTGGCTTATTGAATGTTACGACCCGACTAGGGCCATGACGGGTACCCGGGCCTAACCACCGAGCACCGCTTATTCTATTACTCATCCTGCGGTCATTCATTAGTCTCATACTTATAATCATAGAAAAAACCATCTTTCACTTGAAACATATTTACTTTATATACATAAGCCCTTCGGCTATCAAAATAATATATGTACATACGATGAGAAACTGTGAGACCATACTACCCACACATACGTATCTACGAGCCTCTACTAGCGTACTAGACATATGGACGGGACAGGACCCCGTCATGCCCAAAACATATATATACACAAAAGAATAAATCAATGGCACCTCCGAAATAATGGAGTGCCCTCAAGTCAGCTGATAGCTCCTATGAGTCTGGATCACCTCCCGGTCTACCTGTGGGCATGAACACAGCGTCCAAAGAAAATGGACGTCAGTACGAATATTGTACTGAGTATGTAAGGCATAAACAATAATAATACGTCAATGAAATAAGGAAGCATCAGATGAGGAGCAACCTGTAACTGACTGTCAATTATAAAAGAAATAATGCATGCTGGCTTACTTCATAAACATCAACATATCATGTATGCATATACGTATAAGCTGCCCGACCATATATGTACGGTGTGATAATCATTAGCCTGCGTCCAGGCCTCCCGCATCCGGGGGTACCATCTCATGCCGCCCACTAGTGGTGTCTGCTCATGCCATCTAGACATGGTGTATACGCTGCCCGCCTTAGCGGTGTCTGCCCGGCCATATAGGCGCAGTGTAATATCATCATCATATACTCATCATAATGCATGCATAGAAACTCAAAGACAACTGTACTTTATCGGGGTGACATAAGGTCGTAAACCCCCGATTCCATTATGGAGCATTCATAAGCATTCTGCCTCACCTTGAAGGAATTAGCATATAAGGTGAGTGTATACAATAAACAACATCAATGGATCATGGTTAACATCATTAGCTTTGTAGGAACATCATATCATGAACTCTAGAATCTTTGGACTTAAGCTCATCATTATCATGTGTTACACCTTGGAAATTTTCCGTTAGCGTACAGTGAATAGACTAACGAAGGGCATGATGTATATGATATTTTGTTAAGTAAGAGATAGCATTTGATGACCCTAATTGAGATTTCAAAGACATTTAAGGTAAGGGAAGAAAGTTGTTAAGGAAAGCAAGTTATATGTTGTGTGTCGGGCAAAATTTACGAGTATCGAGTTAATGATGTTTTAGTGATGCCTTGGAGAAGATTTATAACGTCCCTTAGATTAGTAATGAGGTGTTAAACAAGTGCCAAGAAGGTTCCATAAGGATTGGAGATCAAACGAGTCGACGAGAATGAGTTCGGATGAACTGGGCATTATACGGCCCAACATACTGGCCGTATAAATTATACTGGCCGTATGTCTGGCTGTATAATCAGCCCAGAATGGCACATCTCTCTGGACCAAATCTACGGCCAGACATACGTTCAGTATAAATTATACGGACCGCATGTTTGTCCGTAGATCGTTGTCGGGACAGATTTTAAAATCATATAAGGACCTCTCTCTCATTTTATTTTCATTTCATTTTCACTCCACAAGTCAAGAAACCTCTAGAATATTCTCCACTCTTCATCCACAAGAATCCAAAGGAAATTGATGATAAACTTCATCAAACCAACAAAACTAAGTGTATGAAACACATTAAAGTCATCTAAGCCAAGAAAATCCAAGAGAAGTGAACTAGGGTTTTGGTGCAAGAAGATTAGTTCCACTGAAGGCTTGTTCCTACACTATCTAAGGTAATTTTTATGGTATTTTCATGTTGGTTGAGGCATTGAGAAGTTGAAACACTTGGATTGTAGAAGGAAATAGGAAATGGGTCATAAATGGGGAATAGTGTCATTTTTGAGAAGTAGTTTGAATTGAGCCATGATTATTGATATGTTGTGATTGTAATTATGTTATGAATGACACTCAGAACATGGGATAAGTATTATATGTGAGAAAACGCGATAGTGAACTATGGTTATGATTATGGAGAATTGAAGTGAGATTGTGAAACGTGGATAATGTAGATGAATGATGATTGTTGCCTATGATATTGTGATTATTGTTATGGATGATTGGGAGTTGATATGTGATATGAGGGAAGTCGTATAAATAAAGGAAATGCTGCCCAATTTTCTCTAGCTTTAGTAAGCACATTCTTATAATTGTGTAGCTAATGTCGATACGAATTCCCTTGAAGGTAAAGACGTGAGCATTGAAGGAGAACGATCAAGTGATAGAATAGCTAAAGGAAAAGGTATGTAAGGCTAGTCCTTTCTTTCTAAGGCATGAATCACGTGGCATGATTTTCCTCCTTCTTCAACAATTTCCTACAATCCGAAAAACGAAGAGTCTATGTTCATGAATAGCCATATGAGATAAGAGGTACATTACGAATACGATAATAATGATGATGAGTTTAAGTCTAAAGATTCTAAAGTTCATGATATAATGTTCCTACAAATCTAAAGATGTTAATTATGATCCATTGATGTTTTCCTTATGTGCACTCGCCTTCAAACGTTAGTCCCTCCAAGGTGAGATATAATGATTATGATCCCTCCATAACGTAATCAGTGGTATACGACCTTATGTCACCCCGACATAGCTATAGTTGCCTTCAAGTTCTAATATATGTTATGGTGATAAATGTATAATGATGCTAAGTCATGATATGCCTATGAGGTGAATAATAATGATAAGTATATGATATGTACGATGATATAATTCCACCGTGCTTAAATGGCCGGACATGTCACCGCTAAGGCGGGCTGCTTGAGATTCCACCATGCCCAAATGGCCAGATATGTCACCGCTAAGGCGGTCTGCTTATGATTCCACCGCTCCTAGAAGGCCGGACATGATCACCACTAGCGGGCGGCATATGATGGTTACCCGGACGCGGGTTAACGATGATGATGTACATGTAATATGATGATGTATACGCTATGGTAATAAATATGATATGCTTATGTATGATATATGTATGAAATGTATCCACACTTCAAAAGTACGCAGGTTATATCCTCATCCTATGCCTTATCATTTCTCTATTATGTTCATTTCATTCATGCCTTACATACTCAGTACAATGTTCGTACTGACGTCCGTTTTCTTTGGACGCTGTGTTCATGCCCACAGGTAAACAGGGTGGTGATCCAGACTCGTAGGAGCTATTAGCTGACTGAGAGCACTCCATTGTTCCGGAGGTGCCATTGACTCATTCTTTTGATGTATACATATATATGTGTTTTGGGCATGACGGGGTCCTGTCCCGTCCGTACGTCTAGTACTCTAGTAGAGGCTCGTAGATGCGTATATGTGGGTAGTATGGTCTCACAGTTTCTCATCGTATATATATATATATATATATATATTATTTTGATAGCCCAAGGGCTTATGTATATAAAGTAAATATGTTACAAATGAAAAATGGTTCTTCTATGATTATAAGCATGAGATTAATGAATGGATGCATGCCATGTATGAATGGGTGATAGAATGTGCGGTGCTCGGTGGTTAGCCCCGAGTACCCGTCATGACCCTGGTTGGGTTGTGACAAAAGTGGTATTAGAGTAGTTCAGTCCTAGGAAGTGTTTACGAGCCGTGTCTGGTAGAGTCATTTTTATGGTGTGTTGCGCACCACGCTAATAAACAGGAGGCTACAGGGCATTTAGGAAAAATGACCATTCTTCTTCTTATGAGATCGTGCGATAGAGCCGTGTATAAGATTTTCTCCTCCCTAATAGTGTGCTATGATTTCAGAAATGCCACCAAAGGGAAAAACTACAGTCGCCCAGAAGGGAAAGACTACGATGAGGAGGCAGGTAGAAAGAGAGCCGCCAATGAATGTAGAGGAGGGTGAATCACATAATGAGGCTCCATCTAATGCTTCTCCTACTCCGCCTATTATAGAGGAACAAGAAGGGTCTTCAGCTCCAGCTCCTATGCCTCCAGTCCCTCCACCGGCTACTTCGGGTCAACAAGTGACCGAGGCTATCCACTTATTGATGCAGTTAGTTGCCGCCCAAGCACAGCGGCAGAGTTCGGGTTCAGGTGATCGGTCAGCTAGTACCAGAGCCCGTGATTTCATGAGTTTGAATCCTCTGGAGTTTTTCGGGTCAAAGTCGGATGAAGATCTGCAAGGCTTTATTGATGAAATGTTGAGGACATTAAAGATTATTCATGCCTCCGAAAATGAATCTGTGGAGTTGGCATCTTATAGACTCCGAGATGTGGCGGTATTACGGTACAATAATTGGATGTCATCAAGGAAAGAGAATGCGCCTCCTCCCGTTTGGCAAGAATTTGTGGATGCCTTCATTCGCCACTATTTGCCACCCGAGGTCCGCCGAGCTAGAGCGGATAGATTCATAAATTTGAAGCAAGGAAATATGAGTGCTCGAGAGTATAGCCTTCAATTTAATTCATTGGCTAGATATGCCCCGACTATGGTGGCCGATATGGGAGATCGGGTGCATAGATTTGTGAGTGGCTTAGGGCCACATTTGTTCAAAGATTGTTTGACGGCTTCATTGCAAGATGGGATGGATATTTCCCGCATTCAAGCCCACGCCCAGAATTTAGAAGGATAACAACATCCACAAAGGGGTGATCGTGATATGGATAGAGGGAAAAGCAAGAGGGCCAGATCTATGGGAGCAGGTAGTGAATATAGAGGGGGATCAAGGAAGTCACATTCCAGATACTCAGGCCAGTCGGTGACTAGTGCACCTCCACGATTTATGGGTAGGAGATTTGATCGCTCCATTCCTTCAGGATAGGGCCAGAGTTCGAGAGCTTCAGGTTCCCAGTTTGGGGGTGATTATAGCCAGAGGAGACCACCAGTCCCACGATGTAGCCAGTGCGAGAAAACTACACTCGGGGCCATGTCGCCGGGCACGGATGCTTGCTATTTTTGTGGACATACTCATATTATACATTTGATGCATGATTGTCCCTCGGTATGGTAGCGGTGGGGTTCACCCACAAGATCGGCCGATCGATTCTTCTTCATCCATGCCGGCGGGGGACTCCCAGTTCCGAAGGAAGCCGAGGTAGAGGCGGGGGAGCATCTACTTCGAGTGGTGCCTCGACCCCGCATGTATGTTTTAGCCGGACGACAGGATCTGGAGTCCTTCCCGGATGTGGTTACAGGTACATTATCCGTATTTTCCCATGATGTCTATGCATTAATAGATCCGGGTTCTACCCTATCTTATATTACTCCATATGTCGCTGGTCGTATTGGGGTGAAACCTGAGCCCATTAAACCTTTTGAGGTATCTACTCCGGTTGGTGATCCCATGATAGCTAGACAAGTGTACAAAGATTGTATAATTGTCATATGTGACCGACAGACTAAAGCTGATTTAGTTGAGCTGGAAATGTTAGATTTCAATGTGATCATGGGCATGGATTGGTTGGCCTCATGTTATGCCAATGTTGACTGCCGAATGAAAGTAATTCAATTTCAATTCCCGGGAGAGCCCGTGCTTGAATGGAAGGGTAATACGGCATCTCCAAGAGGTAGGTTTATTTCCTACCTTAAGGCAAGAAAGATGATAGCTAAGGGCTATATTTATCATTTAGTTCGAGTTCATGACACTGAATCCAAGTAGCCAACTTTCCAATCCGTTCCGGTAGTGAATGAATTTTCGGATGTATTTCCAGATGAACTTCCAGGCCTTCCTCCGGAAAGAGAAATTGATTTCGCTATTGATGTGTTGCCGAGCACCAAGCCTATTTCTATTTCTCCTTATCGGATGGCTCCGGCGGGGAATTGAAAGAGCTAAAGGCACGATTGAAAGATTTGCTTAAGAAGGGGTTTATTAGACCCGATATATCACCGTATATATATATATCCTATTCGTGAGAAAGAAAGATGGCTCCCTACGAATGTGCATCGATTATAGGCAGTTGAATAAGGTGACAATAAAGAACAAATATCCTCTCTCAAGGATTGATGATTTGTTTGATCAATTAAAAGGTGCCAAGTGGTTCTCCAAAATAGACTTGAGGTCGGGTTATCATCAAGTGAGAGTTAGAGAAGAAGATATTCCCAAGACAGATTTCAGAACGAGATATGGCCATTATGAACACAGCTTCCAAGAGTTGAAGGACAAATTAACCTCAGCTCTAGTCTTAGCACTTCTAGAAGGGCCGGATGGTTATGTTGTATATTGTGATGCTTCCGGTGTTGGGTTAGGATGTGTGTTAATGCAACATAATAAAGTTATCGCTTATGCTTCGAGACAGCTGCGGAAACATGAAAAGAACTACCCAACTCATGATCTCGAATTGAGGGCTAGATTATTCATGCATTAAAGATGTGGAGACATTACTTGTATGGTGTGCGTGTTGATATCTATACAGATCACAAGAATCTTCAATACATCTTCAAACGACAGAAGGAGTTGAATCTGCGGCAAAGGCGGTGGTTAGAAATATTGAAAGATTATGATGTGAATATCTTATACCACCCCGGAAAGGCAAATGTAGTAGCTGATGCGCTTAGCCGCCAATCAATGGGTAGCTTATGTGAAGTTCCTCCGGAGAAGAAAGAATTGATTCATGAGCTCCACCAACTAGCTAATTTTGGAATACGTCTAATTGATTCGACACGGGGAGTTAGTATTAATAATCACGAAGACTTCATCCTTGGATATGGGAGTGAAAGAGCACCAATATGAAGACCCTCGGTTGAGCCACTATAGACACACATTTCATGAAAAGAGAAGTCTCCATTTGAAACTTCTATAGATGGAATTCTTAGATACCGATCCACACTATGTGTTCCGAATGTTCTTTGCCGAATCGTCGAATCCTAGAAGAAGCTCGTTATTCCGGTTATTCTATTCATCCAGGGGCAACAAAGATGTATCATGATCTCAAGTTGATATATTGGTGGGATGGCATGAAATGAGACATAGCAGAATTTGTAGCTCAATGTCCAAATTGCCAGCAAGTAAAGATCAAACATCAAAAGCCAGGAGGATTATTGCAAGCCATGGAAATTCCTACTTGGAAATGGGAAGTGATCAACATGGATTTTATTATGGGATTACCTCATTCCCGAGGCAAGTATGACTCTATATGGGTGATTGTGGACAGACTCATTAAAACGGTCATTTTGGAATAAGGAACCACATACTCAGCAGAAGAATATGCAAGGTTGTATCTCAAGGAGATTGTGAGACTCCATGGTATTCCGATATCCATTATTACAGACAGAGGAGCACAATTTACAACCAAGTTCTGGAAATCTGTCACGACCCAACCCCGTGGGCCGCGACTGGTGTCCTAACTGGACACCCGTACATACCTACCTAACAGATCTGGCGTACCAAACAGCTAATTCCGTTCAGACATACATAAATTCATACAGATATAAGGTGCTGCGCATGAACATACATATATATATATATACATACTGAGACCTGCACAGAAGCCGTTAGGGCTATCATATCAGACAGAGTCGCAACTCGCACACGCCTACCTGAACAGTGACAACCCACAACCCACAAATATGCCTACAGGCCTCTAACATACGAGGCACGAGAATCGAAGACGGACGGGCCCCGCCGTGCCCAAATGACCATATATACGGAACATACAAACAACAAAAGATATATACCAAAAGTATCGGCTCGGATCAAAGGGCCGCTCTTCAAACAACGAGACGCGCCCTAGACCGGTGGCGTATCACGCGGTGCGTCCGTACCGTGGGCATGTAACACGGCCCCGAAGAACGAATTGGTCGACGAAAGTGTACCGAGTATGTAAAGCGGAAATATAACATACACAATCATAATCAAGGTCAAATATGTAAAAAAATCATAACGTAAAATCGGATCCATAGCGAGTCGGACTTACGAGTGTACGGACGGAATCGTAGTATGTCGGATTTAGGGAGCGTAGGCTAACGGGAGTTTCGATACGGACTAGAGGTACGAATGTGGGCGACGGAAGCACAATGCAAATCGGATGTACGTATGATTACAAATCGTCAACGGAATTCGAGGTACGGAGGTGTGGCCGAGACGGAGACTCTTAGACGGAACCGAACTCGGAAGTATGACGGACGGGAATCGAATCCGAATCGGACGTACGAAATGTAACGGACGGATCCTTATCCAAATCGAGTTTCGAGATCATGCATGCGAGTCATAAGCATATACGGACATGCATATCGTATATCAAATTCCGGCCCTTTAATAAGGGACGCGGTACGAACCCGCCCTCGTGGTACGGGACGCGGTGGACGAACGGATCGGATCAAATGCCATCCCGGCCGCCATCCCCATAATATCACATAATCAAATCATAACCGGATATAAACGTATCCCGGCCCGCACATCCGAGGGACGCGGTGAACAATGCGGTGGAAGTGCACGAATCGCCGAGAATCGGCCCGGCGCGGAAGGAAGCATTTAGGCATCCACGAACGTATCCATGAGAAACCATATACATACAGACCGACATACAAACTTAATGAAACTGAAATAGTTCGGAAAATAAGACAAATCGGGGTTATCGGATCATAGTTATAATAGGTACGCATACGTGTCATTTGGGATGGCACGGCGGTATATCGAACGAGTGTCCAGAAGCGTTCCAGATGTCAAAACACTTATCATATGGTAGCCAAGAGTTAACTATGAAAATCAAACAAAAGGAGTCAATTTTTGCTTTATAAGAACTATCAGGGTTTTGTGGGCCCACCTCGGACCCAACCATAGCGTAGTACGTAAATCATGGATAATAAACCTTAGGGAGTCATCCATAATCATCTTAGAGTGTTCCGACTCCATTTATGGAAGTTAGGCACATATAGGCAATTTTGCCGACAAAAGGTAAAGGAATAATTCAATCTTACTGAATAGTTTTGAGCTATTTTCAATCTCGGAGTATGAGGAGCGAAGTGAGATCGAGGCTCGCTTTCAAGCCCGTTATATTCGTAACATGCCAAAGAATGAAGGGCAAGACTTTACATACCTTGGTTTCGCCTTACGCTCGTCCAATCTCAATTCCCATTTCGTCAAAGTCCGCAAATGGTTACCTTTTCCAGTTACTATTCATGAGAGTTGACATTTCACTCTTGGGTTTATACTTAGCTACCGAAATTTCGGCAGCACCTCCCCCATAAACGTGATGCCCCGAGAATTTAACTCCGCTCAAAATAACCAACAACAAGCCAACAATAACACCATCAACAAATACGATCAACACAAATTACAATATAACACAATTTGTCTACTTTCCGGCATAATGCAATAATTCCCAATTCAACTTTATACTTTCAAATCAACACCAACATGCTCTCACTCATTACTAATCAAGGTCATTACAACACCATTAGGAAGCATTTCATAGCGTTTCTACAATATATACTCAAGATATACAAAATATACAAACTTTCCGCCTCCATAATTCATCCAACACTTCTAATCTTTAACATATATGTTCATGACATATTTCTATCTTCCAACTTCATCAATGACAATCATAATTTGCATCTTCCTACTTTCATTTCCACATTTACATAAGTTACAATAAACTTGCATGTTTTTCTACAACAACTTAACAACCATTTTTTTTTCTTTTCCATAACAACAAGAATCATTATCCTTTCATTCACTTCACAATTACACACTTAACATACTAGCAAGATTTAATTCACATTCCATCATCAACATGATACCACACGGCCATACCTCATATTTTCCAACTTTCACTAATTTATTCAACTTTCATTTCCAATACAATTTTCACCATAACTACAACTAGATTACCACATAAAATTCAATTCATATTCCCTACACCTTAACACACATTCACGGCCAACATGCACATACCCTTAATACACAAAATTTCCATGCTTTTTAATCATTTCCACACACTACAACATGCATATATCTTCCATAACATAACAAAGGCATGAAATCCTTACCTTTCCTCCAAGTTCTCACTTGCCACTAGAGTTATCCTCTTGCCAAGATAATTATACCAAGTTGTAGATAATCTTGCACTTAGTAATAATCCCACAAGAATTAGATTTGAACCCAAGGATTTGGCTCCAAGAATTTTTTCTTCTTTTTTTTTCCCTTCTCTAGCCGTGAGCTCTTCCTTTTTTTTTTTGCTCTTGTTTTCACTCAATTTTTCTTGAAGTTTCTTAAGAGTTATCCACCTTATATAATTAGGCACATGACTATTTAATGGACTTGGGCCAAAGGCCATGTTGGCCGGTTGGGCCTCCCTTAATTGGGCCTTATTTCTTTTTTTTTTTTGCCCAATTCCTTATAATTCTTGTTTTGTACTTCCCGAAACAAATTTCCAAAATTCCAAATTTGCCCTTAGGCCTTCTCCATTGTTTCCGCATTCAAACTTCCATAACCAACATACACATACTAAGAAAAATCCAAACTTGACCTCATTCCCTACAAACCAAGGTTGTTTCCAAATTTTTCCAAATGCGCAAAATTGCCGGATGTAACAAAATCTTTCCAAGAAGGTTTAGGTACTTAAGTAAGGCTCATCACAAAGATTTTATCCGCAGACTGATGGGCAAGCTGAACGTACCATTCAGACCTTGGAGGATATGCTACGAGCATGTGTTCTAGATTTCGGTGGTAGTTGGGATGACCACTTACCTCTAATTGAGTTTGCATATAATAATAGTTACCATTCCAGCATTCAAATGGCTCCGTATGAAGCTTTATATGGAAGGAAGTGCAGGTCTCCAATTGGATGGTTTGAAATAGGAGAAGTACAGCTAATAGGCCCTGAGTTGATCCAACAAGCAGTAAAAAAAGTCAAGGTAATCCGAGATCGATTATTGACAGCCCAAAGTTGCCAAAAATCTTATGCGGACAACCGCCGGCTAGATCTAGAATTTCAAGTTGATGATTGGGTATTTTTGAAGGTATAGCCAATGAAAGGGGTGATGAGATTTGGTAAGAAAGGAAATTTAAGTCCTCGATACATTGGTCCCTATAAGATTATCCGCAAAGTGGCCAAGTAGCTTATGAATTAGACTTGCCTTCAGAACTTGAATCTGTTTATCCAGTTTTTCATGTCTCAATGCTCTGCAAGTGTGTTGGAGATCCTACAAAGATTGTTCCAATAGATGATGTTCAGGTCATAGAAAAGCTAGTTTATGAAGAAGTGCCCATTGCCATATTAGACAGGCAAGTACGGAGACTTCGAAACAAGGAAGTGGCTTCAGTTAAAGCCTTGTGGCGAACTAACAACCGAGAAGAAATAACTTGGGAGGTGGAAGAGAAGATGAAATCCTCATATCTACAGTTATTTCAGCCCCCGGAAGAGATCCATGATGAGACATCGAGATTATGAGGTATGTATGCTTTTTTTTTTATACTTTTGGGTCGTGTGTGGCCAAATTCCATTATTATTGTGTTGTGGACCTGTGAGGCAATTTTATTGTGGGTTGTTGCAACAGGATGGTAGTGCCATATTACAGGGGAAACTCAGGCAAAATTTTTATAGAATCCCCGGTGACTTAACATTCGAGGACGAATGTTCCAAAAGGGGGGAAGAATGTTACACCTTGGAAATTTCCCGTTAGCGTACAGTGAATAGACTAACGAAGGGCATGATGTATACGATTTTTCGTTAAGTAAGAGATAGCATTTGATGACCCTAATTGAGATTTCAAAGACATTTAAGGTAAGGGAAGAAAGTTGTTAAGGAAAGAAAGTTATATGTTGTGTGTCGGGCAAGATTTACGAGTATCGAGTTTATGATGTTTTAGTGATACCTTGGAAAAGAGTTATAACGTCCCTTAGATTAGTAATGAGGTGTTAAACAAGTTCCAAGAAGGTTCCATAAGGATTGGAGATCAAACGAGTCGACGAGAATGAGTTCGGATGAACTAGGCATTATACGGCCCAACATACTAGCCGTATAAATTATACTGGCCGTATGTCTGGCCGTATAATTAGCCCAGAATGGCACATCTCTCTGGACCAAATCTACGGCGAGACATACGGTCAGTATAAATTATACAGACCATATGTTGGTCCGTAGATCATGGTCGGGACAAATTTTAAAATCATATAAGGACCTCTCTCTCATTTTATTTTCACTCCACAAGTCAAGAAGCCTCTAGAATATTCTCCACTCTTCATCCACAAGAATCCAAAGGAAATTGATGATCAACTTCATCAAACCAACAAAACTAAGTGTATGAAACACATTAAAGTCATCTAAGCCAAGAAAATCCAAGAGAAGTGAACTAGGGTTTTGGTGCAAGAAGAGTAGTTCCACTCAAGGCTTGTTCCAACACTATCTAAGGTATGTTTTATGGTATTTTCATGTTGTTTAAGGTATTGAGAAGTTGAAACACTTGGATTGTAGAAGGAAATAGGAAATGGGTCATAAATGGGGAATAGTGTCATTTTTGAGAAGTAGTTTGAATTGAGCCATGATTATTTATATGTTGTGATTGTAAGTATGTTATGAATGACACTTAGAACATGGGATAAGTATTATATATCACAAAACGTGATAGTGAACTATGATCATGATTATGGAGAATTGAAGTGAGATTGTGAAATGTGGATAATGTAGATGAATGATGATTGTTGCCTATGATATTGTCATTGTTGTTATGGATGATTGGGAGTTGATATGTGATATGAGTTAAGTCGTATAAATAAAGGAAATGCTACCCAATTTTCTCTAGCTTTAGTAAGCACGTTCTTATAATTGTATAGCTAATGTCGGTACGAATTCGCTTGAAGGTAAAGACATGAGCATTAAAGGAGAACCATCAAGTGATAGAATAGCTAAAGGAAAAGGTATGTAAAGCTAGTCCTTTCTTTCTAAGGCATGAATCATGTGGCATGATTTTCCTCCTTCTTCAACAATTTCCTACATTTCAAAAAACGAAGAGTCTATGTTTATGCATAGCCATATGAGATAAGAGGTACATTACGAATACGATAATAATGATGATGAGCTTAAGTCTAAAGATTCGAAAGTTCATGATATAATGTTCCTACAAAGCTAATGATGTTAATTACGATCCATTGATGTTTTCCTTATGTGCACTCACCTTAAAATGTTAGTCCCTCCAAGGTGAGATATAACGATTATCATCCCTCTATAACGTAATCGGGGGTATACGACCTTATGTCACCTCGACATAGCTATAGTTGCCTTCAAGTTCTAATGTATGTTATGGTGATAAATGTATAATGATGCAAAGTCATGATATGCCTATGAGGTGAATAATAATGATAAGTATATGATATGTATGATGATATAATTCCACCGTGCCTAAATGGCCGGACATGTCACCGCTAAGGCGGGCTGCTTGAGATTCCACCCTGCCCAAATGGCCAGATATGTCACCGCTAAGGCGGGCTGCTTATGATTCCACCGCCCCTCGAAGGCCGGACATGATCACCACTAGCGGGCGGCATATGATGGTTACCCGGACGCGGGTTAACGATGATGATGTACATGTAATATGATGATGTATACGCTATAGTAATACATATGATATGCTTATGTATGATATATGTATGAAATGTATCTACACTTCAAAAGTACGTAGTTTATTATCCTCATCATATGCCTTATGATTTCTCTATTATGTTCATTTCATTCATGCCTTACATACTCAGTACAATGTTAGTACTGACGTTCGTTTTCTTTGGACGTTGTGTTTCATGCCCACAGGTAGACAGGGTTGTGATCCAGACTCGTAGGAGCTATTAGCTGACTGAGAGCACTCCATTGTTCCGGAGGTGACATTGCTCATTCTTTTGATGTATACATATATATGTGTTTTGGGCATGACGGGGTCCTGTCCCATCCATATGTCTAGTACTCTAGTAGAGGCTCGTAGATGCGTATGTGTGGGTAGTATGGTCTCACAGTTTCTCATCGTATGTACATATTTATATATATTATTTTGATAGCCGAAGGGTTTATGTATATAAAGTAAATATGTTACAAATGAAAAATGGTTCTTCTATGATTATAAGCATGAGATTAATGAATGAATGCATGCCATGTATGAATGGGTGATAGAATGATCGGTGCTCGGTGGTTAGCCCCGGGTACCCGTCATGGCCCTAGTCGGGTCGTGACATCATGTTCATAATATCTCTTATCTTTAACTCATATGGCTATTCATGAACATAGACTCTTAGTTTTCCGGAATGTAGGGAATTCATGGAGAAGGAGGGAAAATCATGCCATAAGATTCATGCCTTATAAAGAAAGGACTAGCCTCACATACCTTTTTCGCTTAGCTATTCTATCGCTTGAGCGTTCTCCTTCAATGCCCACGTTTCTACCTTCAAGAAAGTTCGTACTAACATTAGCTAAACGATTATAAGAACGTGCTTACTAAAGCTAGAGAAAATTGGGCAGCATTTCCTTTGTTTATACAACTTTCCTCATATCACATATCAACTCCCAATCATCCATAACAACATTCACAATATTGTAGGCAACAATCATCATTCATCTACATTATCCACATTTCACAATTTCACTTCAAATCCTCCATAATCATGGTCATAGTTCACTATTACATTCTCTCACTTATAATGCTTATCCCATGTTCTAAATGTCATTCATAACATACTTACAATCACAACATCTCAATAATCATGACTCAATCCAAGCTTTTACTAAAAAATGACACTATTCTTACATTCATGACCCATTTTCTATATTATTCTACAATCCAAGTGTTTCAACTTCTCAATACCTTAAACAACATGAAAATACCATAAAAATTACCTTAGATAGTGTAGGAATAAGCCTTGAATGGAAATACTCTTCTTGCACCAAAACCCTAGTTCACTTCCATTGGAATTTCTTGGCTTGGATGAACTTCAATGAGTTTCATACACTTAATTTTGTTGGTTTGATGAAGTTGATTATAGGTTTCTCTTGGATTCTTGTGGATGAAGAGTAGAGAGGATTCTAGAGGGTTCTTGAGGTGTGGAGTGAAAATGAAATGAAATAAATGGAGTTGGGGGTCCTCATATCAACTTAAAGATTGGACCCGACTCGGACATACGGACCAACATACAGTTCGTATCTTTTATACTGACCGTATGTCTGGCCGTATGTTTGGTCCAGTGAAGGTCCTCATTCTGGGCAGAACATACGGCCAGTATGTTGGACCATAAGTTGCCCAACTTTTCGAAATTCGTTCTCGTCGACTTGTTTGATCTCCAATCCTTATGGAACCTTCTTAACACTTGTTTAACACTTCATTAACAATCTAAGGGATATTATCACTCTTCTCCAAAACATCATTAAGCCTTCATTAACTTGTCACTCGTAAATCTCTTCCGACACACAACCTATACCTTGCTTTCCTTAATAACTTTCTTCTCTTACCTCAAATGCCTTTGAAATCTCGATTAGGATCATCAAACGCTATTTCTTACTTACCAAAACATCGTATACGTCGTGCCCTTCGTCAGTCTATTCATTGAACGTTAACGGTAAATTTTTCGAGGTATAACATTCTTCCCCCCTTTTGGAACATTCGTCCTCGAATGTTTAGCACTCGGGGATTCTACGAAAATTTTGCTAGAGTTTCCCCTGTAATATGGCACTACTATCCTGTCACAACAGCCCACATTAACATTGCCTCACAGGGCCATTACATAATAGCAATATAAGTTGGCACACACGACCCATACGCAAAAAAAGGAAACATACATACCTCATAATCTCGATGTTTC
>NW_026713917.1:0-26516 GCF_029784015.1 Lycium ferocissimum | reverse complement strand
CATTGATGACTTGATATATTTGTGCAATGATTGATTATTGAAGTGGTTATGTGAGAAGGCATGATCAGATGTATGTTCCATCTAATTAAATCACAGTTTTCTATTTTACTAATTGTGCGATCTTCGTACAAGAAACAGCACCTCCCCTCTCTCTCTCTCTCTTTTTTTTTTTTTTAATTTTTTTAATTTTTTTTAATTGTTTTATCTAAATAGACAGACGATAAATCCACAAGCAATTTATTGTGGAGGATATTACAACTTTAAACTGTTGTGTTTGTTGAGACAACTTAAAATTATTTGTCCCATAGTTATTGTTCCTTCAATACTTTCTGTATTGTACAGCAGCTATTTGTGAACATATCTCGTCTAGAGTTTAGAGGATAAGAAGATATAACACACCAGATATTTTTTTCTCTCTAGCTACTTCCTCTAGCTAATAAAAGTAAGAGACTCAATTTTAAAACAGAAAAGGGCCAACATTGCCCCTGTACTATTCACCGAGGAGCACATTTATTCTCCATTAAAAGTTGGGCAGTTTATGACCTTACCGTTAGCAAAAAGGAGCATTTTGCCCCTTATTTCAAACTTCGTCCAACGCAACTATTAAAAAAGGTAAGAACTCAAATATTTTTGCCATGTGTCAACTTTACAAAAAACCGTTTTGTTTTAAATATTTTTTTTTTTTTACTCTTTTTTCCTTCTCTTTTTTAACTTCTCCCTTTTTTCAGGTGGTGGGGTGGTGGAGTAGTGGAAGTTTATTGGTGAAGAAAGGTTCTGCCGCCGGTGGCCCAACCCATCTTAGCTCATCTATACTTTGGGCAGGTTAGGCAATGACTCATTTATTGCGCTTAGCTTTCATTTTGATAACTAGTCGGTGTAATTAGAACCTCTTTGCCACACCTAGAGAGGACTAATAATCCGAGCCAAGTTTAGAGGTGTTTATAGGTATTCTATAGCTTTAGCTCATTTTAACCTGCCCAAATTCAGCTCAAATTAGAACCTCTTTGCCGCACCTAGAGAGAACTAATAATCCGAGCCAAGTTTAGAGGTGTTTATAGGTATTCTATAACCAGAACTCATCTTGATGGAAGTACATTAAGTGGAATAAGCTGTCTTTTATTGGAAAAAAAAGAAGAAGGGAATAACATGTCTACCAACAAGATCCATGAAGTAAATTAGCAATACAGACACAACGGAAGAGGAAAGATGGAACAGTTTCACTACAACTTAGAAAGAAATATGGAGAACAACAAATGTAACAACCAGGAATCTGATCAGCTTCACAATGCTTGAATAAATACAACACAAACAGCTTGTAATATATTGGAATATGATGAGCAGACTGCTGAAAATATGAAATCCGATGACTCCTTATCAAATAGCAGACTATTTGTCCATGATCTCAGCTGACTCCTAGGGACATCATGCCTGGATCTCTCCTAAACAAAGATTGAAAATAAATAAAAGAAAAGCACTGGGTATATAATTACAGAAGAAACAACCTGTCACACCCCTACCAGGAGTATGACGGGCTCCGACCCGTAGGTCAGGAACCACCTGACTCATCAGTGACTTTGAACATTATAAACCATAACTCAAAGAATATCTGCACGCAGAAAAGGCCCGACGAGAGGAATATACACTTATTCGGCACATATATACATATGCGGACACGACAAAGGTCGCCACAACATAATGTATTTCATAAAGCCGGCAAGGCTAATAGTAAAGTATCAAGAGCTCAAAAATAAGGCCGACAAGGCCACCAATATATTATACAACAACATGAGCACTGTGGAGCTATAAAACATCTAACTATACACACACGTCTATGAGCCTCTACATAGAATACAAATGATCATAAAGACAATACCAAATAGGCCTTGGCTACGAAGTAAGTGGAGTGCTCACGAGAATCCGGCCCCATAGAACACCTACGGGTCTAATCCGTCTTCCCACCACCTACACACGGGGCATGAGCGCAACCCGTCCACGAAAGGGACGTCGGTACGAATAATAAACAGTATGGCGTGAATAACGACATAATATAGACATGAAAGGTAACATGGAATAAAGAGATAACACATACATCTGATGCCTCATAAGGCGGATGCCATGCATGCTTAGCCTTTAAAAAAAATATTTTTATACATATACATAGTACCATGCCCGACCATTAAGGCTCGGTGTCATATATATAGTATCATGCCCGACCATTAAGGCTCGGTGTCATATATATAGTATCATGCCCGGCCATTAAGGCTCGGTGTCATACATATAGTATCATGCCCGGCCATTAAGGCTTGGTGTTATCATCATTAGCCCGCGTCCGGGCCTCCCATCCCGGGGCAATATCATAACATGCCCCTTTTCTTAATGGTGTGCGCGTCTACGTGCCATGCCGGTCGACTATAGCGCGCGTATGAAAATGTAGACATATATATATATATATATATATATATATATATATATATATATATATATATATATATATATATATATATATATATATATAGGCATGAGAGCCAAATAAGAGCTATAAATACATCGGAGTGACATAAGGTCGGTAACCTCCGATTATATTATAGAATAATCATCATCGTTTCTATCTCACCTTGAAGGAACAATTATTATAAGGCGAGATCAACAACAATGAATAAAAATCAAGAAAATCACGAAAATAACTCAACATTCTCATATTTACATTGAAATCATAAGCTTGGGACTTTTAAATATGAAATCATCATCATCATCATCGCAATCATCATAGAAACATTGTCATTAACATTGTAAAAACATGTCCGTTGTTGTTGTCATAAAAGCTTATAGAATCATAATTCTTTGACTCGAAAAATAGGGACATTTTGGAAAACATTTATGGATTATCAAGAAAAAAGTCATACCTTTGAATCATGAACTCTAACTTTTGGAAGTAAGGAGGTTATGAAACATATGTAGGGAATTATCACATAGGAGTTTCTAGAAATAGGACCATCGTCATTATAAAACATATTTATCTTTAATGACATAAGAACTTTATGAATCATGAATCTCTATCTTTTGAGAATAAGAATGTTCTTGGAAGACAAGCATGGATTCCACAAAAGGGATCATGGGACATTTGGAAAACACCTTTATTGGATTCATAAGTAAGGAATCGTACCTTTAGAAGAAAGGAATAACCTTAACATGCACTGAAGATAATTTCTCGACTTCCAACTTACTTCCTGTCTTGCAATTCCCTTAAGATCATTCGTAGCCTCGTAATATTATTCTTGCTAGAGCAGCGATATCTTCAATGTTTACTTTGAATCCAAGCCAATTCAGCCAACGATACAAAAACTATAATCGCGACTACACGTTGCCGGACCTTGATTAATACGCCGTAACTTGAAATTTACTCAAAATCCTCATCTTTTATGTGATCTAAGAGCTTTTTTGCTTGCTGAATTTTCTGGAAATTTTTAAAAGATTATGATGGAGAAAAATGGGGGTTTTTAGCCATTTTATAGTGGCTAAAAGTTGGCGGCAAGTATCAACGTTTACCGTAGCGACGCCGTTGTTCGCTCTATCAACCTAACTTGTAACGTCTATAATTCTCTATTCCGAGGTCGTATCGATGAGCGGTTTATTGCGTTGAAAACTAGACTCGACGAACTTAAATTTGGGCTTTTGAAACACCTTAAAACTCCTCATAAACCTGAAGATATGCCCTTCCAAAATTGACCCAAAATTCTGCCCTTAATTCTGCCAACTTTTTTTTCAAATTTTCGACAAACTTATTTTCTTTGATTTGCTTGGTCCCAAAATCTTCCAAAACTCCCCTTACATGCTATTTATCATTTATTATATTTGGTAATGGTCATGTTCTCGTCTTTCAAGGTTGTCCTCCCCGGT
Organism: Lycium ferocissimum; assembly: GCF_029784015.1. NCBI lineage: Eukaryota > Viridiplantae > Streptophyta > Magnoliopsida > Solanales > Solanaceae > Lycium > Lycium ferocissimum. Next base: position 22,619 of record NW_026713917.1, on the reverse strand, counting down.
TACGAGATCGTAATTCATCCTTTATTCTATTGTCACGCACTTCCCATGACTTGTACCTTCCAAACTTCATGGACGTCTCCAATGCTCCATTACAATGGTGAGTACGATATATGCTCATGCTACGAAAGTGCGTGGTGTAACATTCTCCCCCTTTCAAAAAACATTCGTCCTCGAACGTTGAGGTAGCTAGCTTCCACAGGTAGATGTCAATGTTCTTACCTCGTATTTGTTGGTATTTACTTTACTTACTTGTAGTATTACTTGCTCATTTAAACTTAACTTATCCGAATTGTGCAGCTTTATCCTTCTTCTTTTGTAGCCAAAATTTATGCCGTGCTCATGATCATCCTTTCCTTATTATACGTAAATCTACTAACTCTTTATGTTTTATCGTTCTATTGTCTCTTCGGCACTTCGTGCTTACAGACGCATGTCTATCATCTGATACTTACCACATACTTTTATCCAATTTTTTATCCTATCTTCTTTTTAATCGTAAATCCTCGTTCTCTTCGAATTCCCGTATCTTTCTCTTACGTTTTTACAAACATGTCCCAGTTTTTGCCCCTCGAGTTTATCATATTCTTGATTTCTTCCCTCCTTAAAGATAACCTCAAGACTAGTCACATTTTAGCATCCTTTCGCTTCCTATAGCAATGAATAATTAATCTTTGCGGTGCTTTTTCTTTTAACTAGTTTAACACCGAAATGTCTCGCTTAATTTCTCTTTCCTTCAATTTCCTCTCCTCAATTCTTAATATCATTACAACATAACTCATAAGCATGAGACTAAAATAAGATCTTACTTAATCACAACTTCCTTTCGGCATTTGTGCATGCTTTCCTATTTAAGTCCCTGCTCTCTGTCACGAAGCTAATCGAGACTTAATTAGCTTCCATTCTTCTTCAAATATTTAAGTCACATCCCCACACTATTTTACTACGCTTTATCAGATCGGTTGTCGAGTGATGGTCCCCATGACATACTCTCACGATTTCCGATGGTAACCGTATACTCACTTCCGATGTAGATATTTTCAATCTCGTGTAGTACCGCTATCAAGGCGGTCCCATAAGACATCGTCTTTTCTTCTTTTCGACGATCATCGAGATTCCTATAAATATTCCTTTTAAAACTACTCATCTCTTTCCATAATCACTGCGTTACTTTTCTTTAGTAACCCGTCTCGTCCCCTCGATACTCTCTATCCTTGATCACTTAGGCCTCTCACATCCTCCGTTACTCGGGGGTACGTCATTTCGCATATTTAATTGTAACAAAATTTCTCTCCGGTACGAGCGATTCAATCATAGCTCGGAACACAATGTATTGCATTGAAAAAACTTATTTCCTTTGATTTGCTAAACCTTCATTATCTTGTCATGCCTCCTTTCCCATGTCTGTCTCATAATATACTTGCATATAGTCCATTTCCACTTTTCTTTAGCACATCCTTGCTATATTAGTTCATCTCGAATTTTGACCCCTTCAAGCCAAGACATTTCCTTCTTCGTACTTGGGAATATTCTAATCCGTCTAAGAATGTTCTCACATATCAGTAACATTCTCGAGTACGATCGCTTTAGTCATTCTTCGAGAGTTTGAACTATCCTTTAACTCCTCTAGTCCACTATGATGCGAAAGTTACTTTCATCGTACGGTTTGGATTCTATTCCTCTTCTTTAATCGGATTCTCGTATCAAGTCAAATGTCCACACGTATTGGACACAACTCCAAAACCACTTCCCTTTCTTCATGCTTATTAGTCCCAAGTTAACGAATCAATGGTACATATCTCGAATTCGTTAGCCCTTATGTAATGCCCGACTATACCTACGCTCCTTCAACTCGTAATTTTTTTTCCTTCATGGACTATCCTTTCCCCGCACTCTTGAGATTTCTCTTACCTTTGGTTCCCCGATTCTAAGTTAGGTTTATACCATACCAAAGAGTCGATATTCTTTTCATTCATTCTCACGATTCGTCCTTTCTTTAATTTAGCTCATGTTGTCCCATAGTTTCTCTTAATCAATTGTTTGGTATCATAATCATGCGTCATAATCCTTCTAATGTCCCGATGATTCTTGTTCTCATCATGAAATTTTAGTAAAATACACCCTTTCTTTCTTCCTTCGTTCATTTCTTATTTCCCTTTAAAATACCATAGCTTGCTCGGACGTACGTCTATTCCTTATATATTCGTCCCGTTTTTACAATCGCATCTCTATTCCAAGTCCACCGTCGTATGCCATCATCGTCTACCTTTGGCCAACCTTACTAATCTATTAAGCTCTCCTCTTATCGTGGACCGATCACATAAATTCCTTTAATTAATTTATAACCGCACTTTCTTGTACTTTTGTCCTCAAGGTCCTCCTTGATTTCCTTTGCTCTAAAGTGTTCTTTTCCCGTTTACACTTAATAGTATCTATCTAAAGTTTAACATTCCACTAAGAGTACAAACCCATCTGATCTCATATATATATATATAACTATGGAACAAAGCGGATTATCCCTGACCGAGACTTATATTGACGGTGATTTTCTAATCTCGTGTACGTAATGTGATACGACGAGATAGAATGCACATTAAACAAAGACTCGGAAACGGTTACCTACCTAACTAGCAAAAGCGTGCCCCTTTATTCCCGAATTAAAGAATTCAAAATCAATCAAATCTCCCCAAGTAGGATTCGAACCTACGACCAATTTGGCATCAAGCATTCTAACGCTCACCACCGAGCTAATGAACTTTCCCATCACCGTTAACTTCCCTACCATACGCATCTCTTTGTTATCTCCTACTAACCAATCTAATCTATAAATCGTAATACCGTATTTAAGTTCCTAATGTCAACTTTCTTTATCTTTCCAATAGGTCTCAATCCTCCGAAATCTCGGATGCAACTCATTCTAATTTCTTTGACTACTAATCATTTTTCCCTCCAGGGTTCCTCCTTTAAATTAAATTAAAATCACTCTAAAACTTCTCTTTGAAAGCGTTGCATAGTTGTTCCTACAATCATGACTTACCAAATAGTTTGATGGTCACATTTTTCTTTACTCTTTCTCTATAGACATGCAAACAATTCAATTTGTAAAAAATTTGGAAGTGAGCTTTTCTATAATTTTACTACCTCATTCCCGCACACACCAGAAAACACATCCAATGCCCCACAGAGTAACTACAAATACCATAATACCTTGCTCAAGTTCTTATATCAACATTTATCCATATTAATAAAACAGAAACATACCTTTTGAATCGAACAACTTCAATTCAAGCAATTTCCGTAGCGACATAATCAATCGTTTATCCATGATCAAAACATTTGGGTTAGGATCGTGGACATCATATCCTATGATTTAGCTCCATGGCACGATCTAAGATAAGAAAGAAAGGTAAATGATTCCTCGAATGCCATGGTACCTTCTCGTTTATAAGTGTGGCGTGCTTCACACCCATAAACAAGACTCTACCGGATACGCCGTCGGCATTTCCTAGGACGAACTCAAGCCCGATACCACTTTGTCACACCCCCACTAGAGTATGACAGCTCCGACCCGTAGGCCGGGAACCACTCCGACTCATCGTTGACTTTGAACATTATAAACCATAACTCAAAGAATATCCGGACGTTAAAAGGCCCAACATAGGAATATCCGCTCATTCAAGACATATATACATATGCGTGCACCGACAAGGTCGCCACGACATAATGTATTTCATAAAGCCGGCAAAGCTAATAGTAAAGTATCAAGAGCTCAAAATAAGGCCGACAAGGCCACCAACATATTATACAAAAACATGAACTGGTGGAGCTATAAAACATCTAGATATACACACACGTCTACGAGCCTCTACATAGAATACAAATGATCATAAGGACAATACCAAATAGATCGTAGCTCCGAAGTAAGTGCGGTGCTTCGAGAATCACTATAGAACACATACGGGTCGATCCGTCTTTCACCACCGCGGCATGAGCGCGAGCAGTCACGTTGCGGGGCGTTTAACGAATAATGTACCGAGTATGTAAGGCATGAATAACAACATAATATAGTATACATGAAAGGTAACATGGAATAAAAGAGATAACCTGTACATCTGGATGCTCATAAGGCGGATGCCATGCATGCTTAGCCTTCAAATTTTTTTTTTATACAAATACATAGTACCATGCCCGGCCATTAAGGCTCGATGTCATATATATAGTATCATGCCCAGCCATTAAGGCTCGGTGTCATATATATAGCATGCCCGACCATTAAGGCTCGGTGTCTTACATATCATCATGCTCGGCCATTATTGGCTCGTTGTTATCATCATTAGCCACGGGCCTCCCGCGTCCGGCAATATCATAACATGCCCACCGCAAGGGTGTGCACATCTACGTGCCATGCCGGCCGACTATAAGCGCATGCGCGGCAGAGAAAATGCATATATATATATATATATATATATATATATATATATATATATATATATATATATATATATATATATATATATATATATATATATAGATATATATATATGTATGTATATATATGTATGTATATATATGTATATATGTATAAATATATACATATATATATATGTATATATATATATAAAGCATGCATGAGAGCCAAATAAGAGCTATAAATACATAGGAGTGACGTAAGGTCGGTAACCTCCGATTATATTATGGAATAATTATCATCGTTCTATCTCACCTTGAAGGAACAATTATTATAAGGCGAGATCAACGACAATGAATAAAAATCAAGAAAATCACGAAAATAACTCAACATTCTCATATTTACATTGAAATCATAAGCTTGGGACTTTTAAATATGAAATCATCATCATCGTCATAATCATCATAGAAACATTCTCATCTTTAGCATCGTCATTAACATTGTAAAAACATGTCCGTTATTGTTGTCATAAAAGCTTATAGAATCATAAATCTTTGACTCGGAAAATAGTGACATTTTGGAAAGCATTTATGGATTATCAAGAAATAAGTCATGCCTTTGAATCATGAACTCTAACTTTTGGAAGTAAGGAGGTTATGAAACATATGTAAGGAATTATAACATAGGAGTTTCTAGAAATAGACCATCGTCATCATAAAATATATTTATCTTTAGCAAAGATAAGAACTCTATGAATCATGAATCTCTATCTTTTGAGAATAAGAATGTTCTTCAAAGATGCTTATGGATTCACGTAAAGGATCATGGGACATTTGGAAAACACTTATTGGATTTATAAGAAAGGAATCATTCCTTTAGAAGAAAGAGGAATAGCCTTAACATACACTCGAAGATAATTTCTCGACTTACTTACCCGTCTTGCAACTCCCTTAAGATCATTCGTAGCCTCGTAATCTTATTCTTGCTAGAGCAGCAATGTCTTCAATGTTTACTTTGAATCCAAGCCAATTCCAATGCAAGACAAAACTATAATCGCGACTACACGTTGTCCGGACCTTGATTAATACGCCATAACTTGAAATTTACTCAAAATCCTCATCTTTTATGTGATCTAAGAGCTCTTTGCTTGCTGAATTTTCCGGAAATTTTTAGAAGATTATGATGGAGAAAATGGGTTTTTAACCCTTTTATAGTGGCTAAAAGTCGGCCTAAAAAGATGTGAAAGCAAAATAAGCTTCGGCTTCCGTCAACCTAACTTGTAACGTCCATAATTCTCTTCATTTTAGGCTTTTGAAACACCTTAAAACTCCTCATATGCCTGGAGATATGTCCTTCCAAAGTTGACCCAAAATCCCGCTCTTAATTTCGCCAACTTTTTTTTTCAAATTTTTCAACAAACTTATTTTCTTTGATTTGCTTGGTCCCAAAATCTTCCAAAACTCCCCTTACATGCTATTTATCATTTATTATACTTGGTAATAGTCATGTTCTCGTGTTTCAAGGCTGTCCGTCCCGATTATGACTTACGAGATCGTAATTCATCCTTTATTCTATTGTCACGTACTTTCCATGACTTGTACCTTCCAAACTTCATGGACGTCTCCAATGCTCCATTACAACGATGAAGTACGTGATATGCTCATGCTCTGAAAGTGCGGGGTGTAACACAGCCTTAAAGGATATATAACACATAGAGATAGATGCAGTCTCATAGGAATCTCTAATCAGGCCAGAGCTAGAGTGTCGGCTGAAATCAGCAGCTTTGGTCCAATCCTGTATTGCTCTTAAATATCAATTGAATATTTATAAATTATTAATTTAGAACCCTATAACTTAAAAAGATTAGAATCTAGAATAGATAGGTTTCAAATCGCGAGGCTCCGCCTCTATCTCTAATGATAATGATAGCAGCTGGCTATCAGGACATGAACATAATTGTGTAACTTCCATTAAAACTACAATGACTATTTAAAATTATCTTAGGAAAAAAGATGAAGTCTAACTGACCTTTTAGCTTTGTGAGCCTTCTAATCAGTTTCAGGAGGGAGTATGGTGAGCTTGAATTTGATCTCTATTTCTTTTGCAGATTTGGCTGCTTTTCTTGTGTTCCCCAGCCTCATCTCTTGAAGGCTATGTACATCAGCCAACTCAAATGGAACAGCCTCAAGATTTTCACAAGATTTAAGAATGAGGTGCCCAAGTCTTGGGAAATGAGCTTCTGAAGCCTCCCAAGTTTCCAAGTCTAGTGCCTCTTCAATCCACAAGACCTGAAGTTGAAGAAAACCTCGTATGTCCGGGTTCCATGACTTCCCTGTGAATGCATTTTCTTTCAGTTTCAGCACTTCGAGGGATTCTAGCCTCCCCAAAATATTTGCCTCGTCCCAATCAAACATTGTCTTAGACAAAGTTAACTTCTTCACAGTGCGTAGAATCCTGACGAATGATGGAGGAAGGTGAAGCACTTTACTCCCGTAAAGAACATCATTTAACAGTTTCAGTTCTTCCGGGCACTTCAATTCTTCAAGGTTGACGTGTCCACCCTTGTTGGTTTTAAGGAAAGCCATCATTGCCCCTCGAATGCTCAACTTTTTGAGATAGCAAGCTTTCACAAGGACGCCTTTCTTGCAACTCTCCGGTGCAACCTGAGAAAGAGTTTGAAGGCCAGAAGCTTTACCTGATGAGGTAGAAGGGGACGGCAATTTTGCAGGAACGTTGGTGTGTACATGCCTCAATCTTAACATGTTCCATATGTCAGCTTTTATTTCAAGAGCTGAAGCTGATGTATTTAGTATAAGGGTTTGTAAGTTTCCAAATTTACCAAAGGCCAGAGGAAGGGCCACGAAGTCACCTGAAAAGGCAATATGCCTCAAATGAAATAGTTGGTTAAAATCCTTGGAGAATACAAATTTCAGGGACTCAATGTCCAAGACCCTGATCAATGGAAACGCTTGGCAGAGATATTTGATGTTACTAGGAGGCAACTCGATTTGTCTTGTGGAGAAACAGTAAAAGGATCTCACATGCTCTGCAAACGGCGTTGTGGATAGAAAATCATGCAGAGCAGAGGATTTAATACACAATCGACAAGAAGTACTTGGATCATGTACAGAAATAGAGCAAGTATATAACTGCTAAACTGCACCAATTTAATGTAGTACAACTCCACAAACCACTAACTTATAATTCTAGATCCACAACGTAACCACGAGACTGTTTAAAAATTATGGTACCGCAATCATAATATTACTACCTTTGTTTCTTAAACTCCGTGTCCAGTCAAACTAAGACAATTAAATTGGGACAGAGTGAGTATATAACTACTCAACTACAATTCAATGTAGTACACCTTACAAACCACTTATACTTCTAGATCCGCAATATAACCACGAGATTGTTTAAACATTATGGTACCTTAATCATAATATAAGTGCTTTACTTAAACCTATTCAGCCAAACCAAGTCACTTAAATTGAAACAGAGTAAGTATACAACTACTAAACTAAACCAATTTAATGTAGTAGAACTCCATAATGTAACTCATGAGACAATTAAAACATTATTATGGTACCTTAATCATAATGTAACTACCTGTGTTTCTTACGCCGTGTCTACCAAACTAAGACGCTTAAATTGAAACAGAGTGAGTATATAACTACTAATGATGTTCCGCCTAAAATGCATATATTTATTCATTGTTTGCCTCACGTTTTAGTACTTTTAATTGTATTTTGAGTACAAATTATATTTCTTTGTGCTTAATATTTATATTATTTTAGGAATAAAGCGGTGCAAAATTGAAGAGAATCTCAGATTTGACTAGTATATCTTTTTCTTTTTTTCCCACCCGGTGACCCGTACCAATATTGAAGCTCGCTATATTTGGACTTGTGCCGCATGGCCTCGTTCTCGGGGAAGCGCTCTCCAACAAGGATCTTTCCCTATATATATATATATATATATATATATATATATATATGTATATATATATATATATATATATATGTATATATATATATATATATGTGTATATATATGTATATATATGTGTGTATATATATCCGTAGATATATGTGTATATATATGTGTACATATATATGTGTGTATATATATGTACATATATATGTGTGTATATATATATATATGTACATATATATGTGTGTGTATATATATATATATATATATCTTCTTCTTTTTTTCCCATTCGGTGATCGGGTTATATTGAAGCCCATATATATGTGTGTGTATATATATATATGTACATATATATGTGTGTGTGTATGTATATATATATATATATATATATATATATATATATATATATATATATATATATATATATATATATATCTTCTTCTTTTTTTCCCACCCGGTGATCGGTACCCATATTGAAGCCCGACTATACTTGGACTTGTGCCGCATAGGGCCTCATTCGGGGGGAAGTGCTCCCTAACAAGGATCTTTCCCTAAAAAGATATCAATATTATTCCATTGGAAATAAACCCGTTTGGCCATGATAACTTTTCATTTTCTTCCAGAAAATTTTTCACTTTATTTAAAAATCAAAGCATTTTGGCCATAAAAATTCCAAATACACGTTGAAGTTTTATTTGAAATTTGACAAGCACCTAAAATCTTGTTTTCATTTTTTTAATTTTTTTTATTTTCAGTACATTCAAGCAACCGAATATTCTTTGTAAAAATTATAACCAAAAGCAGCTCAATCTTTAACTCCAACTTCAAAATTTCAAATAAAGTAAAAAATATTTGGTTTACATGTCCAAACGTTTACTCAGTTTTCAATTTTTAATTTTTTTTTTTCACTTTCATAACGTTCAAACAACCAAATAAGGGCTATTGATATGTATAGACATTCCTTACTCCCTCCGTCTCAAATTATTTGTCGCTTTTTAGTCCATGACAAATTAAAAATACTAATTAGGAGGGGTATTTGACTAACTTACCGTTATTTATGTCTGACTTTTCATCTCTCTATTAGATATTTACTCAATTAGTCTATTTATGTGTCATCTCCATTAATGACAATATTCTACCACTAAGGTTAAAATGGAAAAAAATAATTAATAGTGCCTTGAACTCATAAAACGACAAATACTTTGAGACAACGACTTTTAGTAACCACGATAGATAATTTGAGACGGAGGGAGTAGTAATTATTGGCATATTATTAGCCAAGAATTATCCCTAGAACAAAAATAGATGTTTTTTAGTGTATCCTGTCTGTCTTTGCAATGAGAACGAAACCGGAAAGGGAAAAAAAGATATCTACTTTCTATATGATTTTACCTCCATTTTAACTTGGTTGGCATTTCCATTTTCCAAAAAGAGTGGGCGGCAATTCCAACAAATTTCACTTACCATCCCAATCCAATAAACAGAGAGAACTCTACAGTACCATACCGTTAAATTAATGTGAGACAATTTATATATACATAATGTGATATACTGAGAAGTGTGATACATAATATTTGTTCATTCCATTGAATTGCCAATAGCCCAATACTCGTGTGATTCATTAAGAAGTGTTAGATATACATTGTGTGATGTACATTAAATGTTATACTTAAATATTTGTATGCACTGTCTGATATATATTATTTGATGTATATTATTTGATATACATATAATGTGAATCGATATTTGTATACATTGTGTGATGTACAGTATTGGGCTATTAAATGCAAAAAGCATCATACCTGTGAATGGCCCAATGGGCAGTTTGGGGAGTGGGTGGTTAATCAGGTTCAGCAGTTTCACTTGTAGCCTGTTTGGCCAAGCTTAATTCCCCCTCAAAAGTGCTTATTTTCCCCCCAAAAGTATTTATTTTTTCAATAAGTCGCTTTATTTTAAAAAAGTGAAGTGCTTGACCAAGCTTTTGTGAGAAAATAAATGCTTTTAGAGGGAGTAATAGCTTTTCGTGTTTAAAAAAATACTTTTGCCCAATAACACTTTTTGAAAATTACTTTTGAGAAAAATATATATAAAAGCACTTTTTAAAAGCTTGGCCAAACACTAATTGCTGCTCAAAAGTATTTTTTAAATTAATTAGCCAAACACAAATGCTTTTAGCGAAAATTACTTTTTTGAAAAGTACTTTAAATTTTTTTTATTTTTTTTTATTTTTTAAATAAACTCGTTTTTGTGTTTCGACCAAAATGATTTGTCGTCGCCGAAATCGATGCTTGGGAAAGAAGTTGGCCGTATGGGGTCAGTGATCTACTGGAATGGCCTTTGTCTTGCCTTTTTTGACTCTTCCTTTAACAAAATTTTTAAATAATAGCCTTCGCTTTAGGAAATTCGCTAGGCTAATTTTTTGTTGTCCATTGAGCATAAGGTGTGAGCATAAATAAGTTTGGGAAATTGACATATAGATACAAGTTCTAGATAAGATTGACATTTTTTTAACCTAAAAGTCTTTAGTGAAAATTAGGCCTAAAATAATTGGTACTATGTAGCCGAATTTGCAGTTCGCCTGAGCAAAAATAGGGGAGCATATCTTTCTTTTTCCTTATTTCAAGTAATTGTATCCTTAAAATTAGGGATACAATTTTTTCCCTTTATTTTGTTACGTGATATCCCCAAAATTAGGAATCTAGGAACCCAACAAATAGAAAATTCAAGTAAAGAAATCTCTTCAATGTTTCTCTCTCTTATTTCTTCCATCTCTCCATTACTATGTATATCTCATTCATTTTTTCACTCTCTTTTCTTCTTAAATTTCTCCGATCAAAATCTAAAATCTATCATGATATATTATGAAGTACCATGTATACATTCTGATATGTATATTGTGAAGTACCATATATACATATTGATGTATACTATGAAGCATCATGTATACATTCTGACATACATTGTGAAGTAACATGTATTTGATTACAGAGAATAGTTTATGTATACATTTGATGTACAAAATTAAAAAAAAAGTTTTTTTTTCCTTTTTCAAGAATAGTTTATTTATACATGTAGTCGTAGGAAGAAAATACTTGATTTATACATTTAATTGATGTATTCTTTTATAATTTAGAAAAACGAGTTCAATTTGTTATGTGCACAACCATATGTATCCAAATCAGAAGGTGTATACAATATGTCTATGCAAATCCAACTAAAATCAGACAATAAACCAACTGTATTCAACAAAAAATCATGTGTATACAATAGATGTATACAAAGCGTCATGCAATAAAACCCAGCATGTGTATACATTTCGTTTATATAACCAAAAGGCGTATACATTATATGTTTTGTACGGTATTCAATAAAAAACAATAACCAAACAGATGTATACATTAGGTGACTATAACAACCTGAAAAAAACCCAGAAGGTGTATACAATAAATGTATACAAAATACAGCATCGATAAAAAAACAGGAACCCAAACATATGTATACATTAGGTGTATAAAACTCAAAACTGCATTCATCATCCAATGAACGAATTTGATCAAACAGATTCAGAATCAATTATACATATCAGAATCTTCAAAATTAGAATCTTCCGATTCAGAATTATCCATATCAGAATCTTTGAAATTGAAATGTTCAAAATCAGAAACAGAAGCCCGATTCTTGCTAAAGTTCTTTGAAAAACTTTTCTTCCCCATGTATTTGTAGTATAAATCAACAAAAGGCTCCAAAATTGATCCGAAGGTGTATCCCTATTTTGAACTCTACTAAACCCAATAAATTTTTTGAAAATTTACAGCTGTTATGATAGTTTATTGTGAGAGATTCTTGTAGTGGGAGTTCTAATTGATCGATTTTAGGAGAACAAAGTGGTGAGAGTTGAAATGGAGAGAGAATGAGAAACTAAAAAGAAGAAATGATAGAAACTATTGTATAAAGAAAACAAATGTCGAGAGAGAATGAAAAGGTGGAAGCTAATTTTTCTCAAAAAATTATGGGTCAGTGTGTGCTAAACTATTTGACCCAAAACATGTATATTGGCTATTTTGTGCCAACTTATTAAAGATTGGCTAATATATGCTAATTAAGTCTAACACTTAGCACACTGTACCAAATCCCCAATAAGTTTTGCATATGGGGCAAAAGTTTTGGATATTTCAATAAGTCAAACAGAGTAAACCTGCTGAATTGACCACAAGTTCTGTCTTATAGGAAAATATTATATGTGTTGATCAATTATTCATAAATATGACAGAAGGGAAAAATTTGGTACTCCCTCCGTCCACTCTTACTTGTCCACTATAATAAAAAAATAGATATCCACTTTTACTCGTCCACTTTAAAAACCAAGACATAATTTATCATTTTTTCCTACTTTACCCTTATTATTAACTAAAGTCATCTCCCAATGCATTTCCAAAGACATTAAATTTAGTATATTCAAAGGGTGATATGGTAAACTTTTCATTCTATTTTTGGTTCTTTAATAGGCGTGTTAAGTCAATAGGTGACAACTAAATGTGGACGGATGTAGTAATATTGTTCTAACCTATCGTGTTAAATAGGTCACCAGTTCCTATGTATTTGTCAAAAGTTGCTTGTATTATTCAATTGTTCACAACTTTTTCTTTACATTAAAGAGAGTCAATTCTTATGATAATCCATAAAATAGTATTCTAAACTCTCAACCACCAAAAATGATAAGTTTTTACCCTCCGATGCTTACAGAATCTATATATTATTAAAAAAAGGATAGTCTAGCCTAGGATTAAGTCAAGTGGCATAAGTAGATCTTGACATGTGTACAATTTTAGGACAAAAAACTAACTCTAATAACTGAGTTTTAAAAAAACCAAGTGGCATCTCAAATAGAAGCCAAGAGTTATATTTTTAGAAAAAGCTAACTAACTTTGTACCTAATATAACTTTTGAATGTTAAAATTTTGGATTTTATTTAAATTTTCATTGTAAACATTTTGAATTGAATCGTGGTAACCCCACAACATCCAATGCACGTAGTAATTTCTATAATGGAGAAACCAAAAAAAGAAAAAGAAAAAATGAGATACTATTAATTGTGGTGGTTATTTTTCTTTACAGATGCAACACGTTCTTGGACACCGAATTTTAAGACATGTTTATACATAAATTTGAAATTTAAACTGTGTATCAAAACAAAACAAAGAGGATGTCTTTCCACTTGAAACGTGGTGGATAGTTTTCCACCAAACAACTACTTCTTCTTCCTCATTCCCTCCCCACGATCACACACCCTCACACCACCATATTTGCTCAACTAAACTTGACATATGTATATAATTAATCAAATCTGCTCAACTTCGATGGAACAATTCGTTTCATGAGCACATGATCGTTCATTTTGTTTAGCTCTATCGCAAGCCTTAGCCCAATTAGAAGAGGATGCTCCATATCCTGTCCCATTGGTCATTTTCGATCACATGCACAAACAACACAACATGAATATTGGACGGCGCATCGATAGCCTTCTCCGTTGCTTAAATTTCAAAGGTCAGAAGAGTGGAGAAGATACAAGAAACTTGAATTTAGTTATCGGAGACAGAACAAGATTAGAGGAGGAACATATACTGTTTAGTAGTCCAAGCAGCGGTTCGGTCCATGCCTCTCTTTTGTAAACGCAGGACGCGTATACTGATAAACAACACAACGTGAATGTGTACACTGATAAATTCGTATATGTAACATGATCGTCATTTTGTTTGCATGTGTTTAATGTGAGCTTCTTAATTTAATTATTTGCTACTCAAAAGTTACTTATATATATGGCGACGAATGATATCATATCACTTTGTTTGCACTGAGATTTTAATGCTTGCTTGTGCAAAGGGAAGAACGTGAAAGTGGATTCATGTATGTATGTATGTATGTGTGTGTGTGTATCTTTTTTTTTGTAGACTTTTCAAAACTATACTACTAACTTGTGATATGTAATAATGGACTCTTTTCATTTGCTTACTTTTCAAAGTTATATACTAATTCCTAACCTGTATTGGTGTTCTCTTATTTGCAGGGAGATCAAATCGATGCAACCATTAGAAGGTTTGTGAATCCATGTATTATAGCTAACAATATTTATCTCAATATTTAAGTATTTTTATATTGAAGAATCTTTTAGTTATTTTATATGCCTAATGAATATGAATATTAACAGAAATGAAGGTCATCCTTTTATTAGTATCGTGGAATGATTATCTGGGTGGAAAAGCTAGAAACTCACGGTTGAAGAGTTCATTTAGACCTCTTACTATTGCCTAAACTTATCCTTTCATATGTTAATAAAATGCATTTGACTACATTTTGTTTAAAAAAAAAAAAAAAAAAAAAAAAACTCTTCATCGCATTCTCTATTATTCTTTGGTAATGATAAAATTTTATAAAAATAATTGATAAACTCAATTTGTGATCATATAGTTGAATTTTAATTAAACTATAACTTGAATATGTAGTAGCATGAAAGAAGTTAAACTACAAAAAAATTGAATTCATCTTAAAAAATTTAGTGATACCACAAATTCAATTTTGTAATTTGGCTAATGCCACCATCATCGTGAGGTTTCCAAATCTACACAATTTGAAATAATTTATGTTTTCAAATGGTTTAATTTAAAGCACTTATAATAACTATAAAATAGAAATAGAAAACTTTTTTACACCAGAAATATAAACAATACGAAAATTATCTTATTCGTGAAAAAAATATTGCTAGAAATAAAATAAAATTTTGGCATCCAGGGATGAATTTTATGCTACCTGTAGTGATTCTTCTGCCTTGTCCAACAAGGGATTATTTTATGAATAATATTTTTTTTAAAAAAAAAAAAAAACATATCTATCATGGAGATAGAAAATAAAAAAACTCTCATCTCAGATTCAAATAATTCTTATTCTTCTATTTTCTAAATTGAATGCATTTCAAAATTATCCAATCCTCCCAAACGTAAATTAACAAGAGTAAATTTTATTAGGATAGATATACTCAAACGATAAAATATTAGGCATATATTCAAGTTATGGTTTAATTAAAATTCAAATAGGAAAAACCAATTGAAGTATTATAAGAGAAAAAAAAAATGTACAATGAGGGTGATAGAGAATACAGATACTTTCAAGATATCTATATGTTGAATTTAGTTCAAAAATAAAATAAAGTAAGTAATTAATACTCAAACATATTATTAATGTCCGTTAATTTTATAGGTGGATCACCCTGTAACTCTAAGGGCTCATTTGGTATGATAGATAGAGAAAAGTAGTCCTGGGATAAAAATTAGTACCGCCTTATCCCACGTTTGGTTGGAAAAAAACTGTAGATAACTCTATTAGAGTGTTTTTTTATCACCTTGAGAGCGGCGATAACTTAAAGCTTCCAACCAAACGAGCCCTAAGTATACTATGAGTAAAGCTTCGGGGAAACTGCCCATATTCTAACGGACTTCAAATTTTAACTTTCAACAAACCTTTGTCGACTTCTTAATCACAACCGGCTATACTTCCAACCTTGATGTATGACTAACACATGACTCAAATACTTTATGACGCTACCTACTTTGCGGAGTACTTCTAATCTACCGAGAAATGGCATGCTTACCCTTTTTTTCTAATTTATATGAGATTCTATATATAATAACTTCTAATGTTCTAAATTTGATTTGAAAATGAGACGGAGGCAGTATTTGAAAAATCCAAACCAAATGCTATAAACCAAACCCATAAAATTTGAGTTTTTCCTTTTTTTGCTAAATTATATAGAGATTCTATATATAATAATTCAAAATGTGAGATGGAAGACATCCTATTAAAATATTCAACAACAAAAAAATCCTAATACAAAGTTCTAAATTTGATTTGAGCATAAGAATGGGTTAAGCACTTTAGGCTAAAAGGAGAAACAATGCTAATAGACAAAAAACTATTTTGTAAGGTCATGACGTTTTTTAGCTAAAACCAAACCAAACCAATAATCTCAAGCTTATTATAAGAGGCCATATCCAGTTTATTAGTTAGGGAAATTTTATTTCACGTGGAATATGATTTTAATATAGTATTTTAAAATATAGTTATAATTTATAAAATAATAATAAATCAAATCTTTGTTTATAAGTTACAAAAAGTTCAAGCAATCAAGTAAAATCCTACTAAAAGATTGTTAAATTATTATGTTGAGATGTCACCAATATTCTTAGGTCTATCTCAAGTTTGTATTGATTTAGGTTAAGTATTAATAATCCAAACTAAAATTCAATATATCATATTGAAAACAAAATATAAGTAGTTCAAAATTATTATTTGGATTATAGGTAAAACACTAAATAAAAAATTATAGTAAACTAATGCCTACAAGAGGATAATAGGGATTGAGAGAGGATATTTATGATTTCGATTAATTTGTAAAATAAATAATGCTAAAAGTTATGGTATCAAATTTAGATAATGAACTAAGCTTATATATTGGTTTGTTTTTTCATAAGTATTAGCTATTATAACCTGTCGAGGTGCTAAATATGCTAGCATTCGCTCATGTAAGCTTTATGATATCATTATATTTTACAACAACTTGCATCTTGAAATTGTTCAATAAACATGTTCATGATTACGTTTACCAACTCGATCGCTTATCGATTGCATTAGGACGTATACTAGTTAGAATTAAAGAATCACTAAGGCTAGGCTGCCGGTGGAGTCATAATTTTACTTAGAACTTTTATGCTGCTTCATCCTAGTATGTTTTATTGAATATGAGTTGCTCAGCTCACTCTTGTATATCTGTGATGACTTGTGGACGTTTACCACAACTATATAGCAGCTACTCGATGTTCAAAACCTCTCCATGGCACTTGAGCATGAAAAAATAACTAATGAACTTGAAATATTTATCTGTTAGTTGAACATGAAAAAACAACTCAATTAACTCAAAATATGTATCCGTGAATGTGCTTTCACTAGATAACTCGGGATTAATACAAGTCAAATATTTCACATCACATTAACCTTACGTGTTATGAACTCGAGATCAAAGCAGGAAGGTTTGGCTTGACAGAGGTCCGAGTCTGAAGGGTGCTATCGTGTTGCAACTCTTAATCATCTTCCCTTTCGGGTGGGAGACCACAAGGCAAAAGCATTTTCTGCACAAGTACAAAGTAGATATGGAGTTGTGAGTAATTGTGGAAGACCAAAATCAAGGATGGACACTCAAAAATATCATATAGACATCAAATGTCTTTACGTGAAACTGCTAATAAGGCTTTCATCAACACTGAAATATTCAGGAAGTGGTTGACTATCCAGATTAGTAGCTTAAAAATTATTGCATTCAACAGGTGATCATGCAATAGCCACAAGTGGGATTATGTAGAGAAATGGACTGGCCTCATGACAAGTGCATATCTAATGTAGCCTTTCCAAAAGCATATCCATAAGAGAGAAGTCTCCTTTTCTTTATGTTTTCTGAACAACCTCTAGCCATTGAAATTCTTTTAAGTGGCAAAGGTATGTTGAGCTAGACAAGGTTTAACCACTAAAAATTGCAACAGGAGAAACAGGCAGTTTTATGACCTTGCTGTTAGCAAAAAGGAACACCTTTGCCTTTATTTGAGATTTCGTCTAACGCAACTATTAAAAAAGTAGGAACTCAAATATTTTTGCCACGTGCCAACGTTACGAAAAAAAATAAATTGTTTTAAATATTTTTTCTTACTCTTTTTTCTTTTCTTTTAACTTCCCTTTTTTTATCCATGTCTTCACATTAGACCCACCCCACCTCGGTTCCTTTTTCTTTTTCCCCAAACACCATAGTTTTGTGAAAGAGCAGACCTTAGTCTCCAATGTCAGATTTTTCAATTTCTTTAATTTTTCTTTTTTCATCTTGAAGGAATTGAAATTACCTTTAATGAAAGACTTCTATTTCTTCCTTATCTTCTTGTCTTCAATGGCAGATTCACTCATATTATTGGACAAAGTCAAAACTTTCTAGCATTTATTCACTAGTGTGAAAATTGACATGGTTCCATTTTTGTGAACAAAAGGTTTCTTTTAAATTTTTTAATTGAATTTGAGATGGTGCAATGGAGGATCTGTTGAGTGATTTTAGTTGCTGAAATTAGTGACTATTCATATGGAGAGGTGGTGGCGTAGTGGAAGTTTATTGGGCAGAGTCGGACAATAACATTTATTGCTTCAGCTCATTTTGACTTCGCTCAAATTCAACTCAAATTAAACAGTCAATTTGCCAAACTAATAAGATGTCTAGAGGGAACTAATAATCCGAGTCAAGTTTAGAGGTTTTTTAAGGTTTTCTATAAGCAGAACTCATCTTGATGAAATTAAGCACATTAAGCGGAATAAGATTTCTTTTATTGGAAGGAAAAAAAAAGGGAATGACATCTTTCAACAAGATCCGTGAAGTAAATTGGCAATACAGACACAACGGAAATGGAAAGATGGAACAGTTTCACTACAACTTAGAAAGAAATATGGAGAATTGCAAAATGTAACAACAACCAGGAAGCTGATCAGCTTCACAATGATTGAATAAATACAACACAAACAGCTTGTAATATATTGGAATATGATGAGCAGACTGCTGAAAACATGAAATGCGTTGACTCCTTATCAAATAGCAGACTATTTGTCCTGCAGAAAGATTGAAAATAAATACTAGAAAAGCACTCAATATATAATCACAGAAGAAACAGCCTTAAAGGATATATAACACAGAGAATAGATTCACTCTCATAGGAATCTCTAATCAAGGCACAACTAGAATGTCAGCTACAAGTTCGGCCGAAATCAGTAGCTTTGGTTATATCCTGAATTTCTCTTAAATATCAATTGAATATTTATAAATTATTAATTTAGAACCCTATTACCTAAAAAAGATTAGAATCCAGAATAAATAGGTTTCAAATCCTAAGGCTTCGCCTCTGTCTCTAATGATAATGATAGCAGCTGGCTATTAGGACATGAACATAAGACTATTTAAAATTATCTTAAGAAAAAAGATGAAGTCTAACTGACCTTTCTGCTTTGTGGGCCTCAGCCTTCTAATCAGTTTCAGGAGGGAGTATGGTGAGCTTGAATTTGATGTCGCTTTCCAGTTTATTGATCTCTATTTCTTTTGCATATTTGGCCGCTTTGCTTGTGTTCTCCAGCCTCATCTCTTGAAGGCTACATACATCAGCCAACTCAAATGGCACAGCCTCAAGATTTTCGCAAGATTTAAGAACGAGGTGCCTAAGTCTTGGGAAATGAGCTTTTGAAGCTTCCCAAGTTTCCAAGTCGGGTGCCCCTTCAATCCACAAGACCTGGAGTTGAAGGAAACCTCCTATCTCCGGGTTCCATGACTTTCCCGTGAATGCATTTTCTTTCAGTTTCAGGACCTCGAGGGATTCTAGATTCCCCAAACTATTTGCCTCGTCCCAATCAAACATTGTCTTAGACAAAGTTAACTTCTTCACCGTGCGTAGAATCCTGACGAATGATGGAGGAAGGTGAAGCACTTTACTCCCATAAAGAACATCATTCAAAAGTTTCAGTTCTTCCAGGTACTTCAGTTCTTCAAGATTGATGTGTCCACCATTGTTGGTTTCAAGGAAAGCCATCATTGGCCCTCGAATGCTCAACTTTTTGAGATTACAAGCTTTGGCAAGGACGTCTTTCTTGCAACTCTCCAGTGCAACCTGAGACAGAGTTTGAAGGCCAGAAGCTTTACCTGATGAGGTAGAAGGGGACGGCAGTTTTGCAGGAATGTTGGTGTGTACATGCCTCAATCTTAACATGTTCCATATGTCAGCTTTTATTTCAAGAGTTGAAGCCGATGTATTTAGTATAAGGGTTTGTATGTTCCAAAATTTACCAAAGGCCAGAGGAAGCACCACAAAGTCACCTGAAAAAGCGATATACCTCAAATGAAACAGTTGGTTAAATTCCTTGGAGAACACAAATTTCAGGGATTCAATGTCCAAGACCCTGATCAATGGAAACGCTTTGCAGAGAGATTTAATGTTACTAGGAGGCAACTCGATCTGTCTTGTGGAGAAGCAGTAAAAAGATCTCACATGCTCTGCAAACGGCGTTGTGGATAGAAAATCATGAAGAGGAGAGGATTTAATACACAATCGACGAGAAGTACTTGGATCATGTATAGAAACAATAGCCTGATCAAGATCAGCTGAACTTATTTCTTGGAAAAACCATTTTCTACTAGCCTCTAGTTTGCAGAACTCGTGCAACATGTTCTGAGCACGACATCTTTTTATTTGACCATCGGGCTTTTTTGAAATCACCATCACCAAATTTCTGCTGACAAGGCCGTTCAAATAGTACTGTGCTGTCTCTTCAAGAGTGAACGCCGGTTTGGACTTTATTAAGCCCTCGGCTATCCACAAGCGAATTAATTTCCAAGCAGGGATATCAAAGCCTCGTGGAAATGAAGAAAGAATGAAATTTTCTATGAGTTCTTAATTTATCGATATGATGAGATATTTCTACTTATCATAGCTACTTGTATACAAAGATTGTAGGATAAGGAAGATATTGTATTTATTGACTTTTATTCTGAATTATTAATTAAACCTAGTCTTTATTTATTCTCAAGTTTCTTGCACCACCAGTAATTCAATAATTTTTTTTGTTTTTTTTGTTTTTTTTACCATTTACTCTCTCAGTCCCAATTTATGCAACACTTTCTGTTTTTCTTATAGTTTTTTTAATATTTAAATTTTAATTTCAAAACATTACGTTGATCTAATCCAATTTATCTTCAAAGATTAGTCAAATTGACTCTCAAAAAGCTAAATGTGTCACATAAATTGGGACGAAGGGACTAAACAGGTTCAACTAAACTCTACTATATTATTTGGTTTGCATCAGTTGACTCTGTATTGTCTCTCCCCATTCTGAACAAAGGCGGAGTTAAGATTTTAAATTTATTGTTCTAGACAAAGAATTTTAAACACAAATATTAAATCTGAGCTAAAGCTATTGAGTTTCTATTACCAGAAGACTGGCTGAGCTTGTAGCACCGCCCTGATTATGAAGGACAATATAATGTGACAAGCTTAATCAAAAAAATTAATTGTACTTTCAAATTAATTGAATCCTTAATTGAAGGATACTATTGTACATCTGCTGGTCTGTTAGACACGGTACAACATTAACCGTTTTGTAAAGCTTTATTATGAACTATACAGTACAAATTAAAATTAAAGACATAAACTGTCTTGGTATGGTTGAGTTTAATACAATATTGGGATAAGAGTTTCCTGTAAACGTTGCCCAGTGTTCTTTAAATTATGTCGCCTTTGTTACTTCATACTCGTTGCCTTACTTTGTTCATTCAACTTACTACGTTGTTGCCATGCCTAAATAAGACTAAGAGTAAGCGACTTTAAATTTGGCTATATGTTGGGAAGGCTTAGGCAAGTGCAGGACTTGACTACCGCCTGGGGACAAATTAACCTCGGTTTTAATAAGAAGTTTACCTTGTGACAAGTAGTACCATAAGCTTGCATGCCCTTCATGTAGATCTCCACTAATGTAGACATACTCAATCTAGGCTTGGCATAGGGTAGGATATTCAATTGGGATAAAAATGACTACACCTTCCTTGAGCACTACAATACATCATTCACTAGGTTCCGTGTTCCCTTTCTAAAAGTTATGAATGTTTTAAGATCAGTTGGTTCGCTCGATGCGTAGTCTAGGACATTGCGTGCAGGTCACGCGCTTATCCAAATTTGGATCGTCACATGAAAGCAAAATGTTAAAACGAGACCTAGCATATGTATGGCAGTTTTATTTTAAAGTATCAATTAAGAAAAGATGTTTGCATAATTAATTTTTTTTTTAAAAAGACTATATTAGTGAGGGAAAAGTCGTCAACTTGTAATAGCTGTTTATTAATGATAAATAGATTAAACAAACAGGTATAAAGAAATTAAAATAAGAAAAATAAGTATAATATTATAAATCAAAAAGAAAAGTTATTGTCATAAATCGAAACTTGAGGGGAAGTCTCTAAATTATCCCTTAGCTCTATCGATTATACCTTTTATATGTAGTAAGTTAGTTATTATTGACAATCTGAGACGACTGCCTACATATTACAACATTTATAGTTTATACAACTTATAAATGACGTATTTCCACCGTCATATGTGAGTTATGAGCCCTTTTTGGTTGTAGATTTTTCATCTGGCCTAATAATTTGGTCTAATGAATAGTTAAACAT
>NW_026713916.1:0-24711 GCF_029784015.1 Lycium ferocissimum | reverse complement strand
GGTATGTTCTATTTTTCTTTATATATGAAAATGAGAGATGTTTTCAAAGAAAGAATACGTACATGTATATACAAATGGATCGGGGTGCACGTTCGCCGGCATAGTATATGGATCGGGGCACGCGTTCCGCGGCATTAAGCATGCATGATTCCGCCTTAAGAGGCACTCATACTCACGAATTCTGTTTACACACATGATATGTCTCGTATGTATAGGATACTCTCTTTCACGTGACATGCTTTCTACATCTCTTTTTTTATGTTACATTGTTCCTTACATACTCGGTACAATGCTCGTGCGGCCCTGCTCTTCGGGGAACGCGTTTCCATGCCGCGCGGTACACCCGGACGGATAGAAAGATGTTCCGGCGAAGTTGGCAAACTCCTTTGTTCGGGTGTCGCCGAGTCGGCCATACTATGCCATGATGTTTCATTCGAAGTTAGAGACTGCGGAGCCAGTCGTGGGTTTTGGGAGCCAGTTTGTATCATGACATGAGTTGTGTACAGCTATATATTTTATTTGACTTAAAAGCAACGAAAGAGTCTTATTATGTAGGAATAATCTTATTAAGCATGTTTGCTTTAAAGGTTAAAAAAAAAAACTCAGTATGTAGTAAGAGTCAGAGGGTTCGCTCGGCTCCGGTTACGGGGTCGGTGCCTATTGTCACACACCAGGCACTGGGTGTGATGGGCACCCGACCGTGTCTCGGCCGTATTCCCTTTCTTTTACACATATGAACTCTTTGGATTCTTAAGACAAAAACGAAGTAAAATACATAGCAAATTTTTTTTCAAAATCTTTTCGACGTTTCTCAAAGTAAATACGGATTGAAAATATGAGGGCTCACCGTATAATAAAACACGTCAACCCGAGAGAAACTCTTTTTTAAGGTGACACCTTAGACCCACGACTCATGCCTGAAGTCTCTAGCAGCAATCATGGACCATAGCACGTGTGCGCTCGGCACACTACCTCCGGGCGAGTGGAGCTTGCCAACATTGCGCTGAAACATCTTCTATAATGACACACTCGTCGGGGGGGTACACGCGGCATGAAACGCAGCGCCCACAGAAGGAGCGTCGGTACGAATAGTGTGCGAGTATGTAAGGCATGAATAATAACATAGTAAGAAATGTATACATGAACGGTAACCGCGTAGAAACATAGAACGTGACGTGTCAAGGCGTGACTTTGTACGTAGGAATCATATACTTTGCGTAGAGAACATAGAACATATCATAGGATAGCGAGGTAACACATGCATGTGAATGCCCACTGAGGGCGGATGCCATGCGTGCTTACTTGGTCATATCGGTCATAGTACGCGGCAGGGCGTCTCGCCCGTGGCGCCGAATGCTCAATTTCTTGCCATAAATCCCGCGTCCAGGGCATCCGGCGTCCGGGATGATAAATAGTGACAGTGTGGCAATGAAACATAGTTCCTTCCCAATTTCCAAGTATACATAACGTCCCTGACCACGATATACATTTCATGTTAGCATGCAAGAGAGCTTGAGGGAAATCGTCGGCCTTATCGGAGTGACGTAAGGTCGGAAACCTCCGATCGCATTATGGAATAATCATGGTCGCTTTGTCTCACCTTGAAGGAACGATAATCATAAGGCGAGACTATCAACATAGAACATATCATAGCATAGCGGGTCATAGACATAGCATATCTGACTTCATCATTGTCATCATAGAATCATAGTTCCCATAGAATCATAGGTATCATAGAATCATAGCCATCATAGTCATCGTAGGATCATAGTCATCGTAGGATCATTGGCATCATAGATTCATAGTCATCATAGGATTATAGTCGTTGTTTAGGTCATAAACCGTCAATATTATGAAACTTAGTTTTTAAGGAAAAATGTATATTTTGGAAAACAACGGTAAACTTTTAGTAAGGAAAATCATAGCTTGGGGTCGAGGGTTTAGTTAAAACAATTACTAGTTTAATAGTAGGAACGATATCCAAAAAACTTTTATTAGCTATAGCATGGAAATAAGCTTAATGTAACAATAAGAAGGGGTTTGGGAATAGTGGGCCCGCCTCGGTCGAATGAGGCGGCGTACACAATTTACGTATAATACGTTTCATAACGTTGCTTATGGAAGCCTTAAGGGTGATCGGGTCTTATTCTTGCAAGTTCTAGGGTGTTTCGACCTTTCTTTCACTATTCGAGGCACTTTTGGTTCAATGCCCTTTGAATGAATAGTAACTATTTTCAATCTCGGATTTCTAGAGTTAGGGAAGTCCCGAGGCGACGAAATCAAGCCTATAAATCTAAGACATGCCAAAGAAAGAAAGTAAGGTCTTACATACCTTTTTCCGCTCCTTCACTATTCCAAATTCAAGCTCCAAATTCGCAAAATCTACAATTTGGTCATGTTTACCAAAACTTAATTAGTACCTTTTTGAATCCAATCTTGAATGCACGTTTGTCTACAAAAATTTCGGCAAAGCATTTCCCCCGTAAATGTGCCATCCCCGAGATTCTAACTCGGCAAATTGTAATCAACAACAATCCGGAAATTCAACCCGGCCAAACCAACAATCATAACAACAATATCAATACTCGGCTCACAACATGTTCAAGACATTCCAACCCAAATCTTCCAAGTGCCATAAGAACTCCAACAATACCTTTATTTCTTTCAAACTCACAAACTATATCAACAATTCCATACATTTACAACATTACTTCCATGAATTCAAGAAAGCATATTCAAACCATATTACGTTCCAATTCAGCCCATAACTATCACAACTTCCATTTGAATAATCAAACTTTCATTTTCATTACATAAAATCCATCACAACAACAACCAACACATAACATAAAATTAATTTATTTTCTCTACACCAAGTCACACATACACGGCCCACATACACACACTACATTTTCTCATGAGTTTCATTCACTTCCACATATCACAACATGCATGGACCATCTATAACCACAACAATCAAATTACTAACTAATATTAATTCATCACTTCACTTCAACAATATATGTATTTTCGGCCAACATGCAACATTCATGGCTCAACTTCGACATCCATATTTTCATGGCTTTCATTCATTTCTTCATGTAGCAATCCGTCCAAACATCCATAAAACATATAAAAAAGGATTGAATCTTACCTTCTTCCCCCAATTTTCCATTTGACTAGAATTTGTAACTTGCCACAAGGGATAGTTTTCTTGCTCCAACCATTGCACCACATTAAAGAGCATCCTTGACTTGAGAAATACTTGAAGAACATAATTTGAACCAAGGATTGAAGACTTAAATTTTTTTTTTCTTTTCTCTTCTTTTTCTAGCCTTGGCCGAATGGCCTTGGCTTTGTTGTTCTTCATCTCTTTTTTTTTTCTTGCTTTATAAGATGGGCCTCTCTTATATATATATACATTACATGCATGTGAGGGGCACATGCCCCCCTCTCTCTAGATTCTTCTTTTAATTTCCATGGAAAGATGACTTATTTTGTCATCCTTTTTTTTTTTTTTTCCTTCTTTCCTTTTTCTTTTCATCACATGACTAATTTGGACTCCTTTGGGGAACTTTCATGAACCCTTGGTGAAATTACCATTTTGCCCCTTGACTTTCTTCAATATTACCATTTTGTCCCTAGCCTTCCGCATTATTTTCACGGCCCATTTGCGAATTTCTCTTCTTGCCCCTTGCCTTTCTCAATATTTCCGTTCAATAATATTCATAAATAATATTCATAACCAACTTATGCTAAAATAATTTTTTTGAAGATGGTCTTGCCCTTAACTTCCCGCAATTGTCTTAAAATATTCCGACATACAAAATGCGGGATATAACACCTATCACACCCTAGTGAGATCGGGGTGTGACAAAGTGGTATCAGAGCAGGTCGGTCTAAGGGATGTACGCAAGTCGTGTCGGTGGAGTCTGTTTATGGGTGTGAAGCCGATCACATTTATAGAACGGGAGGTGGCGAGGCATCTAGGAATGGTTGACCTTCTTTAAATTAGATCGTGCGATAGAGCCAAGTCATAGGAAATAAGATTCCTTATATTAATCGTCGATTTAAGTGGCGCCCGATATCGGCGGAAAAAGGCAAGGAATGATATGGAAGTCAAAAGAGGTGGGGATCGGATGAATATATTTGTTACGTTGCGTGGAGTTGGGCGCCGGACGGAAATAGTCATGCACCGGCGAGAAAGTGAATATCGAGAAGAGGAAAGGGTAAAACGGTAAATGTAAAGAGAGAACGTATTACGAGAATGTTTCGAAAGTTGTAGGCTTCGGCCCGGCTTTAAATCATGTAATAAAGGTCATATGAGAAAGTGGACGCGATTATATCGGCATTAAGGCACCGAATCCCACCCGAGTTTCGAGGTTAAGCGTGCTCGGAGGGGGAGGATGGGTGACCCCCCTGGGAAGTATGAAGGAATCCCATAAATTTAAGTATAAGAGACGAATGAGAGATTAGAGTAACCTAAGGAAAACCAGAGTGTATGGAAAGGCTAGAAACCTTAAGAGGTCGCGTGAGACGAGGCAGACTAGCTCGGTAAGGAGACGAAAAGTGTATCACAACCCGGGAGAGTTGGATAGGCTTGAACAATGTTTGAAAGTATTTTGTGGATTAGTGAATTATGCATACATATATACATATATGAGTGTGTAGGATATCCCATATATGATTGTATCGGTGGACATGTGAGTCCCGAATGGCGCTATTTACGGTGAGAAGGACATTAGTCAAGTAAGGGGATCGAAGCCCAAGTGACAGTAAAGGTGAACGGTACAGGTGCTACAAGGAAAGCTATCATTGTTTTACTACAGATTAAGATGGGAGAGTCTAATATAGTGATAATTGCAAAGGAAAGAGAGTGAGTTCATGGAAGGCAAGGAGATCAACGAATCGGGAAAAGTGAAAAGTAAGAAACCTCGGTAAAGGAGGCTCCCGAGAGAAATTACCGCAAAGCGCAAGATTGTTTGGGTAAGGACTCAAAGTAGGCATGTGAAGAAGGATAGAGTATGATAAAAAAGACGGGGGAAAGGAGTGTACAAGGCTTAGGACCGATTTTGATAAGCAAGACTAAAGGAATAGTAACCGAGGATAGGAAGAGATATGGATACACGGCTACATCACAAATGCGCGATCAAGGAAGAATTACGAACAAGCTAACCAAGGAAGCGAAAGGACGAATAGTGGATGGGAATGTGGACAAAAGGATGACATAGATGGAAGGTAAAAGAAAACTTAGGATAAGAAAATTTCCGGGATGCTAGGCATGGAGATAGAAGAAAGATGAGAAACAAGGTATAAACGAAGACTTTATAGAAAGATTGTTGGTATGAGGAGCCCCAAGGGGGGGACACCATATTACATTAGGCCTAAAAAGGAACACGACACGATCAAGTGTCGAAAAAGGAAATCTATTAGCTTGGAATCAGAGTACAAAAATATGTCGGTGTGTCGCAAGAGTACTTGGAAAAAAAAAAAAGAAAGGTAGAAACGAAATAACAATGAGTATACTAGAAGATAGACCTGAAGATAAAGGAATAGCCTACGGCCACATTGGATCGTTAAGTAAAGATTACGTACTAAGACATGGCTTCCGTTAAGGTGCGGTGACGAGACCATAATGGAAAAGAAAGGACCCGGAAAAAAAAAACAAGGATGATGAGGTGACGCAATGAGTTAGAAAAAAAAAACCTATGACAAGGAGCAAGGACTTATGAAAAGGTCAAGGAGTTCGATTATAAGGAAAATAAGGTAAAAGGATAAGGAACGGGCATAAAGGAAAGAGCAGCCATGAAAGGAACCCTCCCGGAGTATTATCACGCCCATAAGGTCAGTTGAACATTCGTGGACGAATGTTCTAAAGGGGGACAGGGCTGTTATAGCCCGTATTTCGTGCGTTCGGAAATTGCGAGACAATGGTGAGAAGTTAAGGACAAGATTATTTTCAAGAATTATTTTAATGCACGAGTGGTTATAGATATTTAGGAATCTTGTGGATATAGAAAATTGAGAAAGGTTGAGGGCGGAAAAAAGAAAGGAGGAAATTCGCAAAGTGGCATCATGGGAATAATGTGGAAAGGCTAGGGGTAAAATGGGAATTTCACAAGAGTCTTGGAAGTTCATGAAAAATTCATGTTGGCCGTGTGACATAAAAACATGTCTATATTTCATTATTTAATGGGGGGCTAGTTGTAGAATATAAAAAAAAATTATGGGCTAAAGCTTGCATGAGAAGCTAAAGGATCATTTTTGTCCATTTTAAGAAATTTCAAGAAAAGAGAAGAAAAATCTAGAAAAGAAAGAAGAGAGGCATGTGACCAAACTTGAGGGACCTAAGCATAAATATGGATAAGTAGTGGAAGACACATGTATATATATGTGATCATCTTTTTAATTGAAGGAAAGAGGAAAGAAAGAAAGAAAGAAAGAAAATGAAGGTGAAGAGAGAGGAGGGTCACGGCCAAGGGGCATAAATTTGGCCCCTTGAAATAGTTATCAAAAAAATTATTTTCTCCTAGTTTCCTACCTAATGGAAGGTCCTTAACAACATGGAGTGGTTGTTAGAGAAAGCCAAGCATTTATTTGGATGACTTACCAATTCTAGCTAAGTGAAGAAGTTGAAGGAAAAAGGTATGTATCCAATCTTACTTCATGTGTTATGCATGGTTGTGAGTATTGTAATGTGGAAATGGGTGAAAATCATGGAAATATAAATGTTGTATAGTAGTGGCCGTGTGTATGGTGTATGTGTGATTGAGTCGTGTGTGTGTGTTATTTTGCATGGAAGATTGACTTGATTTCATGTGGTGTGTTGGTTGTGGTTGCAATGTATAGAAATGGATGGAAAATTCATGAAAAATATGCATATGTGTATGTTGGCCGAATAGTGTAGTTAATGGAAAGGTGTGATAAATTGATTTTATTTGGAATGGTAATTGTTGTTATGGTAGATTCTACAATGTGAAATAAGAATTAAATGGCTTGGAGGATTGAAAGTTGGGTTAAGGTGATGGAATTTGAAAGAGGAAAATATGTTGTTGTTGTTGTTGGAATGTAGATAAATGAGTAAAAATGCACGAAGATATGTAAGGAGAGATTATGGTCGAAATAGGTGTTTTGGTAGGTTAGTGTCAATTAATGTAATTCGACATTCTAGTTGTTGTCGTTATGGATTATGTGACGTTGAATGAAGAATGAGGTTGAAGTTAATGAATATAGATGATAATGAAATGTATGGTTGTTGTTAAATTTGAAGGTTTCGGGTGAAGTAGTATGTCGATTGATTCGACGAAATATTATGCGAATTGAATTGAATTGAATTGAATTGGTTATTGAAGTATTGTTAGGATAATTGTTGGTATTGTTGATGGTTTGGCCGGGTTGAATTCCCGGATTATTATTATTGTTGTTGTTGTTGTTGATTAAAGTAAGCCGAGTTGGATCCTCGGGGGTGGTATATTCATAGGGGAGATGCTGTAAATTTCGGCGGACTATAAACGAAGAAATGCGCAAGGTTACAACAAGTATGTGTCAATGAATCTAATGGTTGCACCCACTCTCTTGAATGTAGACTATCGGAACCAAGCTTGGATGAATAAGCGTAGCTAGTAAGGCGCGAGCGCGGTATGTTAAGGCTAATCCCTTTTCTTTCTACGGCATGAATCACATAATGAAATATTATAAATGCTCCCATAACGACCTTATTTTCAAAAGTTAGAATTTATGATTTCAAACATGATTTCTTTTTAGAAGTTATAAATGTTTTCAAAAATATTCATTTTCTCCAAAATCTAAGTTTTACGTTTTGATAGTTTTCATGACTAAAACGATGACTATGATTTTATGACGACAAGGGTGAAGCCAGATATAAGAAGACGTCTATGATGAATATGTCAAGGATATGTTCTTACCATGGATACGACGATATGAAAATGTTAAGCTATTTTCGAATAATGACTATTTTAAAGGTTCCAAAGTGCATGATCTGATATGACATGTTCTATGTTCTCTTAATGTTGCCCTTCGTTGATAGTCTCACCTTAAATAATCGTTCCTCCAAGGTGAGACATGACGATCCGGGTTATTCCATAGTATAATCGGAGGTTACCGACCTTACGTCACTCCGATAGAGTTATAGCTTTTCTTCGGGCTCCCTGCATGCTATGACATGATACATGTATAAGTATACGTATATGTATATGTATATGGGGAAGATGGGAAAAAGGGCAGGCGCTATAGGCGCACAGCCACCTGATCAGTTGGAGAATGATATGATATCGTCCCGGACGCGGGATGCCCGGACGCGGGACAAGTGGTTAAATGGATCGGAGCGACGCCTCGGCAATATGGTATGTTCTATTTTCTTTATATATGAAAATGAGATGTTTTCAAAGAAAGAATACGTACATGTATATACAAATGGATCGGGCTGCACGTTCCGCAGCATAGTATATGGATCGGGCTGCACGTTCCGCAGCATTAAGCATGCATGATTCCGCCTTAAGAGGCACTCATACTCACAGGTTACAGCTTTACACATGATATGTCTCATATGTACAGGATACTCTCTTTCACGTGACATGCTCTACATCTCTTTTTATGTTACTGTTCATGCCTTACATACTCACATACAATGCTCGTACTGACCCCTCTTCTTCGGGGGCTGCGTTTCATGCCGCGCGCGGTACACCCGGACGGATAGAAGCGGATAGAAGATGTTCCGGCGAAGTTGGCAAACTCCCTTTGTTCAGGTGTCGCCGAGTCGGCATACTATGCCATGATGTTTCATTCGAAGTTAGAGACTTTGCAGACAGAGTCGTGGGTTTTGGGAGCCAGTTTGTATTATGATATGAGTTGTGTACAGCTATATATTTTATTTGATTTAAAAGCAACGAAAGAGTCTTATTATGTATGAATAATATTATTAAGTATGTTTGCTTTAAAGGTTCAAAAAAAAAAAACTCAGTACGTAGTAAGAGTCAGAGGGTTCGCTCGGCTCCGGTTACGGGGTCGGGTGCCTATCACACCCTAGTGAGATCGGGGTGTGACAAGGGCCCCGCCGTACCCGTGAATAACATATGCACATATACAATAACGGAGATACGGATCAAAGTATAGGCTCGAACAAGGGACGCTCCAAGACAGAATGAACAGAGTCCTAAGCCGGTGGATCACCCAAATAAGTATTTGTACCGCGTGGCATGAAACGCGACCCCGAAGAAAGGGGTCGATGAATATGTGCGAGTATGCAAAGCATGGAATATAGTAAACAGGATCATAATCAAAACCAGAAGTACAGAAAGTAAATGCAATGTCCAGAATATAAAAATGCTTACTCATAAAAAAAAAAAATCATGCATGGGGCTCTTAGAATATGGTCGCCCTTTGTCATTTGGCGCCATAACACATCATACTCCGTAAGATTTCATATCTCCGAACCCGACATATCACATAGCACATCATAACGCCAAATATACTCGGGACCCGGCCCTCTAGCGAGGCTCGACGAACCGAACACATCATACTCCGGAATATATCATAGTGCGCACGAAACATAACCGGCCCGGGACTCGGTGAAGGATGTAAATACGAGAATGCACGAGCAGTCGTGAGTAACCATATATGCAATTTAAAAACATTTTTCAAAGACTAGATAGAATAATCAAATGAGCCGTCATTTAAAAACCAAGGCGATAGTCAAATCAAGGTTCTTCCGGGTGTCTTTCGAGAACATATCAAATAGAACTTTAGGACTCATAGATACGTATCAAACCATATGAAATAACTTACGGAAATTAGGGGCATAATCGTCTTCACAAACTCGATAGAGAAGTAGGTAGTCGACGTCCGAAGTTTAAGACGATAGTTGCACTAAATCCTTTCAAAAGTCGTTAGTACTACACAAGGGAAAGTCTCGGGGCCCACGGACGAGTATCAAACCAATCCGAGTCCATCTATAAGAGTTGGAGACCTTATTCATTATAGAATCTCCCACGAACGTTTCGAAGCGATCCGAGCTCATCTATGAAAAGTTACGGTCGTTCGTAGTTACGAAATCTTTTAAAAACAATATTCTTTATACAACATTGGTAATCCAATCATACAGAAGACTTAAGAACCATAATTTGACCATGTTAAAATTGCCAACATTAAGGAGTGAATAAGGATCGTAGTCAAGCTCGGATCTTAGGAATAGAGTTACCCGAGACTCATGTCATAGCCTATTTACAATTAGGACATGCCAAAGAAAGATAGGTTAGCTTTACATACCTTGTCCGCTTCCTAAGCTAATCCAAATTTAAGTCTTGGCTTCCCAAATCTACAACAACATCATTAGATACCAAACATTAGCCATAGGCACTCCGAATTCAATTCTAGGCTAGCACTTTATCTACGAAATTTGGGCAGATTTCCCACTAAATTCAACAACCCCAGAGAATTCAACTCGGCCAAATCTTCAACAACAATCCCAACAACCATACCAACAACATCAACAATCAATTCAATGCATTCTAACGTCAATAACTTTTTCTACATAATTTGACAACATTCCATTTATATTCAAATTAACTACATATGATCAAGCCAACACCAATGCTTATACATTCAAATACTAATCCGAAACCTTCCAAAACGATATTCATGAACACTTTAAACAATTCACACAAGCAATCCAACCAATGGGCAACATCACCCGAAACCTCTTAAATTCCATAAGAACAACGACAACACATTTCTTTCTTCCAAATTCATATACTACACCAACAATCTACATATTAACAACTTCATTTCATAATTACAATAGATTGCATTAAAATCACATTAACATCCAAATCAGCCCATATGGTTACCATTTCAACTTGGATCATTAAACATTCATTTTCATCATATAATCCACAACAATCATCAACTAAAACACTAAATAAAATTAGTTCATCTTGTCCCACCAAAACAACCCATTACACGGCCACACTTCAACACACAACATATCCTGATTTCCATCCATTTTTTTCACACTACAACATATTCAAAACATCCATAACACAGCTAATTCCAACCATTTAACCCACAAAAAAAGCCCCTTAATCCATAAATCTCAACAAAATAACAAACTAGTTTATAACGCTATTTTCTCCGTTCTAATCCGTTAAAACTCTAATTAAACTTGTTAACAATGAAAAAGGGACCTTAGTCTTACCTTAAGTATGCAAACAAGACGTCACCCTCTTCTTCTTGGCTGATTTTTGGCCCAAATTGAAGGCAACGCAACGTACAACACTTTTCTCTTCATGAGCTTCGCGATTCGGGGCTTAGATTGTGGTCAAAATTTGGTTTCTCTCTCTACCTCTCCTCTCTCTCTCTCCATCTCTGAAAATTCTGGACATTTTGGTCTGAGAAATGAAGGAGAAAGCTGAAAATTTCACTTAAATGGCATGGATATTGGGCCTGACCCGACTTGGAATCGGGTTGGGCCGAATCCACTGCTCAGCTCGACCTTTCTACTTTAAAATATTCATATCTCCTTATCCCGATGTCACTTATGGGCCCACGACCTATGGTTGAAAAGCTAATTCAATTATCTACAACTTATATCTTTGGTATTTTTCCAAATTCCAAATTTATAATACCGTTTCGCCCTCAAATTCGGATCACCCGAAAACGTTACTTAAAAATATT
This sequence comes from Lycium ferocissimum, assembly GCF_029784015.1. Lineage (NCBI taxonomy): Eukaryota > Viridiplantae > Streptophyta > Magnoliopsida > Solanales > Solanaceae > Lycium > Lycium ferocissimum. The sequence continues at coordinate 13,020 of NW_026713916.1, read as the reverse complement.
TGCTTGGAGGACTTCCACTTTGATTTGGCTCAAGGGTCCTTCTTGAGTTGTGTTTAACTTCACATATATTATTCATATAACTTGTCATATGTCAAAAAAAAAATCTCGACATGTGGACCCCACCTCAGCTTATGAATAATCCAACGTACAAAAATACGGGATATAACATTAAAAGTCTCAACCTCGTATCCCGGATTAGTCTCGTCCTTAACTTTTCATGGCTAGCTCGGAATGTCCCAACGTACAAAATACGGGATATAACATCCTCCCCTTTAGAACATTCGTCCTCGAATGTTAAATTGATCTTACGGGGTCTTATAAGCACTTTGGGGTCTCTCTTTCATTGCTGTCACATACAGTTCATTAGTCAACTACCATAACCAATTTCGAAATTTAGGTTATCTGTAAACATAGGAAATAAGTAGGGATATATTGTCACGACCCAGCCCCGTAGGCCGTGACTGGTGCCCGACTTGGACACCCGTACGTACCTACCTAACAGATCTGGCGCACCAAACAGCTAATTCCGTTCAGACATACATAAATTCATGCAGGTATAAGTTACATCGCACGAAAATATATACATACTTAAACCTGTGCATAAGCCGTTAGGGTTATCATAAACAATCCGAAATACTCGGATATCGGACTCGTGCTCACTTACCCGAAGTCGGGACAACCCACAACTTCGTAAACATGTCTACATGCCTCTAACATACGTAATGAATCGAAGACGGACAGGCCCCGCCGGACCCAAATGACCATATGTACAAAGTAGACAAACAACGAAGATATATACCAAAAGTATCGGCTCCGGGATCAAAGCGAGCTCTTCGGACAAGAAACCGATGTCCTAAATCAATTTTATCACGCGGCGCGTACCGTACTGGGCATGTGGCGCGACCCCCGAAGAACGAGGGGTCGGTACGGAAAGTGTACCGAGTATGCAAAGCGGAAAAGTAATAACTATAATCATAGTCAAGAATGAGGGTACGGGAGCCAGACAAAGCTATAGTCAGAGTCCGAAGTACAAAAGTAATACCTTGTCCGAGACCTCGAAAAACATAGTGCCAAAAGGTAAGTGATGCATATCAGATCATGTAACATCATATGAACATATGTCGTGTCCCGCCCTCCGCGATAAGTGGACTCGTTGAGGTGGCGAGATCATGCATAACAAAATCATATAACATATGTACAGAGAAACGTGTCCCGCCCTTTATTAAGGGACTCGGTAATTTGGAATCATGCATGTCGAATCATATATCATGTATACATAACGTGTCCCGCCCTCTACCGCGGGTCTCGGTGAATAATAATCGGATGCCATCCTCATGCCACCATCCCCGTATCATCATATCATAATCATAAACGTATAACGTGTCCCCGCCCGCGTGTGTGAGGGACTCGTGAATAATGCAAAAGAAGTGCGCACGAGAACATGTCCCTGCCCGGGCTCGGTGAAAAGACATCAGAATGCACGAACGGGCGGGTATCATATATGTGCATATAAGTCCGTACTCGACGGACAAACCAAACCTTAAGCCATGTTACGTGCCTTTAAATCAAAAGACGGATTATGTCGCTTAGTGTTTTACGAGATTGTTCGTACATAACAAATATACCATGGGATTCAACGGATAGTCGAATGGTCGTTCTTTAACGATAGATGTTCAAATAATGTATCTTTTCCAAGTTATTATGACGTCAATCATAGTGTATATATATATGCCCTTTTTGGGGATGGCACGATTGTCATATCAAATCATACTTTAAGAATCATAACACATATCACAACATATTATGGACTCGTCACACTTATCATTTGACAAACGGAGCATTTATCAGAAATTTCGTTTAAGAAATGTTGTAGGAACTAGTCAAACAAGGCCATAGTAAGAGGTCTCGGATTCTCGGGCCCACCTCGGGTGAATCGAGGTGGTGAACTCAAATTATGAATCATAGGCCTTGTGGAGTCATTCATGAAAGTTTTGAGACAATCCGAGTTCATTTGCGAAGGTTGCAAACACACAAGTCACTTTGATGACAATTGGTAAGGAAACTAGTTCAATTGTTGTTGAAAGAAATGGGGTCATTTTCAATCTCGAGTTTCAAGAGACTGAGTCATATCTAAGGTTCGCGTCCGAGCCTAATACATTTAGAACATGCCAAAGAATGAAAGGAAGACTTTACATACCTTCCTTGCCCTTTACGCTTGCTAAAACTCCATTCTCGTTTCGTCAAAAATCTGCAAATGGTCACCTATACCAGTTACTATTCATGAGAGTTAACATTTGACTCTTGGGTTTATACTTAGCTACCGAAATTTCGGCAGCACCTCCCCTATAAATATGACGCCCCGAGAATTTAACTCGGCTCAGAATAACCAACAACAAGCCAACAGCAACACCAACAACAACAATCATCGACTAGAATTGCTTACTAACATAATTAGTCTTCTTTCTTCATAAAGCAACAACTTCCAAACTAACTTCACATTTTCAAGCTAATATCAATGTTTTCATACTCATTTACTCATTCAAGACAATTCAAATACAATTCGGGAGCATTTCGCATTATTTCACAAATTATACAAAAATTCCACCGAAATCATATTTCATTCAAAACTTCCAACTTCCAACATGAACTTCCATAACATATTTTTATCTTTCAATTCCATTAACAACTATCGTAATTTGCATCTTACCACTTCCATTTCGTGTTTACATAAACTATATAAACTCGCATACTTTCCGACAACCACTTAACAACCAATTCTTCATGTTAACTTAAACCATTATTCTTCCATCTACTTCACAAGGCCTTAACGACACAACTAACATGACAAACAAAAACAATTCATTTTCCTTTCCATTTTCCATGACTCACGGCCAACTTCCATATTCCTAACTTCACCCTAACTCATTCAACTTTCATTTTCAACATGGATTTCCATCATAACCACAACTAAAACACAACACCAAATTCAACTAATCACAACCATGCAACATGCACACACACACGTCCCTACACAACACACACACCACACGGCTACACACTAACAATCACCCTTCCATGATTTTCATTCAATTTCACATATCATAACATATACATATCCTTCCATAACATAATAAAAACATGAAATCCTTACCTTTCCAATTTCTTCCACTTGCCAAAAGAAGCTCTTTCTTGCCAAGATATCTATATCACTTTGAAGAGCACCTTGAACTTAGTAAGAATCCAAGAAGAACCAAGTTTTTGAATCCAAGACCAAGCTCCAAGAATTTTTCTTCTTTTTTTTTTTCCCTCTTTCTCTCTAGCCGAATGGCTCTTCTCTTTTTTTCTTGATTTTTCCTTTGATTTTTCTTGAAATTTCTAGAGATATGCTCCTCTTTATATTAATTAGTCACATGCATGGCATATGACTAATTCCATGGGTTGGGCCAAAGCCATGTTGGCCGGCCACCCTTGTTCTTTGGGCTTGTTTTCTTATTATTTTTTTTAGCCCAATTCTTCATGAATCATATTTTGAAATTCCCGAAACAAATTTCCAACATTCCAATTTTTCCCTTAGGCCTTCTCCACTGTTTCCGCACTCAAACTTCCATAACCAACATACACCTACTAAGAAAAATCCAAACTTGGCCTTATTCTTTACAGGTCAAGGTTACTTCCAAATTTTCGAATACGCAAAAATGTCGGATATAACATATATATTCTTCATCTCTTTCCTGTTATGGTTCCGCCCCATTACCTTACGGAAGTTACGTTGTTGGCACACAGTCTTCTCACCCGATGACCGGGACTATAGGCCGCTCTCACATCACGTGGTAGGTCTAATTCATGGCGACCTCGCCCACTCTTACCGACGACCCGGTAAGGTCCCATATACCTCGGCTTAGCTTCCCCTTTGCCGAATCTCATAACACCCTTCAAGGGTGACACTTTCGAAGATACCCAATCGTCGACCTGGGACTCTAGGTGTCGACGTCGAGTATCTGCATGTGACTTCTATTGTCTCCGAGTCGCTAATAACCGCTCCCGAATGAGTTTCACTTTGTTAACTACTTGCTGAATCATATTTGGCCAAATTAACTTAGTTTCGCCAACACCGAACCAACCAATTGGTGACCTGCATTTTCTGCCATACGGAGCCTCATACGGCTACCTGGATGCGTGAATAGTAGCTATTATTATAGGCAAACTCCATAAGTGGCAGATGATCACCCTAGCTGTCTCTGAAATAAAAAACGCAGGCCCGCAACATATCCCTTAGCGTCTGGATAGTATGCTCGGTCTGTCCGTCAGTCTGAGGGTGACATACTGTATCGAGATTCACTTGCGATTCAATGGTTAGTGTTATTAGTCCTTACACCCTCGTCACCATTTACATTTACATTCCGAGTGTGCACTCAACATGACTTTGTCGCTAGTGCGTACCATAGTTATGTCCTTGAAACTACTCCTCCTAGTTCCTTCCCAGGGACTACCTCCACCGATCCAAAGTGTGTATATACGTAGTGGTTCTGCACCCTTCGTTGTCCTTCACAGTACAGCTACAGCTATGGCAACTTATCATTCGAGTTCAAACTAAATCTTTGGGCTCTTACCACGATTTTTCCTTTAACTTCCTACCACAACCGTTTCTTTAACCTTTATCTCTCAAACCTTGCAATACAACCCAAAAGCATAGGGCTACGGAAATTCTTACTCCTTCCGATTCTCTCATAACACAAGTATACGTGTCTTCGATTTCCTTGTATTGGCGATCGTTTCGACTCGACTCAAGCTAGTAAATTTTCCCCTTCGGGGCATAAGAACGCCATAACCTCTTTCAAGTTCAATATGTTCTCCCCCCCCTTATTAAGGGGTCCTAATACACCAATAGTTTTTGGATATCTGTCACCTTCGGCACTTATTCTTCTAAGTTAGAAATCTCTTAGCTTCGTTGCACGGCCTAATCTTTCTTTCTTTTACTTCTCACTTCTCGTCCGTGGTCACTATCCTTTCGTCCTATTTGTCGAAGTCCTGCTCCTCAACCCGACACATTCCTCTTTTGTTCCATACTACCACACTCTATCCTTTTCATACGTCTAACCTCAAATTTTTATCCAATGGTGTCGTGTTTTACCCGTCGTCTCTTGGAGGCTTTACTCCTCATGTTCCTACTCTTTGCCCTAGCCGACATTTTGGTCACCCTATTTTCCATCTACTTACCTTCTTTCCTTTCCAAATTTCATTATCTTAGAACTTTCCTGCTTGACATGTAGCGAAAACAAAGATCGGCTTGCCTTATGGCATTTGTGCCATTTTATTTTCTTTCACTTGAACTTCATTACCCCGTCCGATTAATGCCTTCCAACATGTCACAACGTCGATCGCTGGGATTCAATATAGCCATGTGTGGGATATCATATACATACGTATACATAATTGCTACCATCTTATTCACAAAATATTTCCAACACTATTCGACATATCCTCGTTTCTAAAGCCGTCTTCTCATTTGCTCCTTACGTCCGAATTTGTACGACTTTCGAACTTCCTGCGGGGTCACCCATCCTAAAATTGCTCCCACTCCAGCACGCTTAGTGTCACACCCCAACCTTCGCCAGGGCGTGACGGGCACCCGACTCTCGTCAGAGCCGAGCGAACCCTTAAACGTCGACTCAAATTTTTTTTTTTAAAACATGAAGTAAAACTTATAAATGAAACACCAAAATCGACACGTGGCTCAAGGCACCTCAAACATGATATATATATATACATACGACATAAAACAAGGCGAGCCAAAAGGCCTCTGCCATTTCTGTACAACAAAATAATGGCCGACAAGGCCAAACAGTAACCACAACCCCCACGCAGTTCGCAGACTTCTATAGAATATGACCTGCACAATATATAAGGCTATACCAAAACAAGAACAGCCTCCGGAGCAAATGGAGCTGTCTGACTCCCAGTGCTGACTCCCTCTAAGAAGCTGGGTCCCCTGGTAGCGTCCCCCGAACTCGCGGCATGAAACGCACCCCCCGAAGAAAGGGGGTCAGTACGGAATATGTACTGAATATGTAAAGCGAAAATAAATAGATAATAACCACCGCGCAATTTAAGAGGGAAGAAATCACATACAACCCAATACCTGCAACCTTTGCTTAAGAGAAGACATAAGTAGAGGTACAGAGTCGCAAACAAGCCTTAAGTAAATAATTGCAATCTAACTAACAAATCCAAAATAAGTAATACAAGTACATCACACGCGCGCGCTTCCGGCAAAATAATAATAACAATAACAATAACAATAATAGCCCTTCGGGCGCCCGCTTCCGGCTATATCAATAATGGCCCCTTCGGCATTGCCGCTTCCGCATAATAATGAAGATAGCCCCTTCGGCATTGCGGGCATAATAATGCCGCGGGCATTGCCGCCGCATAATAATAAGATAGCCCCTTCGGGCATAATAGTAATAATAAAATTTCACACCCCTTCGGAGTGGTTTTAAAAAATCGTTTTAATAAAATACCGCACTCCTTCGGAGTGGTTTTTGAAAATTTAAATAATAAAATATCACACTCCCCGGAGTGGTTTTGGAAGACTTAAGTAATAAAATATCACACTCCCTTCGGAATGGTTTGAAAATAAATTTATAAAAGGTCGTTCAATAGTTAGGACCATAGCCCAAAATTTTCCCTTCAATCGTGGTACAAAATAAATCAAGTAAAACGATAGGCGGGAATCCGGGAATAGTGGGCCCGCCCCGGGCCAATGGAGGTGGCGTACATGGGACATGCCTAGCGAACCTCATAAGATCATTAATAATTGATTTGGGAGTAGTCGGATTGGATTCGGACAAGTTTTAGACATTTACGGCCAAACTAGTCAATTGTGACCTATTTGGTTCAATTCCATTGAATGAAAGCGCTCCAACTTTAGGTGTGAATCCCGGGAGATAGGATTGACCCAAAGGGTCGAAACCGAAGCCAGCACACCTAGATCATGCCATGAAAAGGAAATAGAAGGCTTTACATACCTTATTCGCGTCTTGCGCTCGTCTGAGCTCCACTCCCGTTTCGTCCAGAACCTGCAAATGGTCACCTTTACCAGTTACTATTCATGAGAGTTAGCATTTCAATAATGAGTTCATACTTGACTACCGAAATTTCGGCAGCATTTCCCCTATAAATATAGCATCCCGAGATTCAACTCGGCTCGTAATAACAACAACCAACCCAACAACAACATCAACAACATCAATAATCGCTACAAGGCACATATGAACACAAATAGTCTTTCTTTCAACATAATGCATTAATTCTCATTCCAACTTCATGTCAACGCTTTCATATTCATTTACTAATCCAAAACCATTCAAATACGATTCGGAAACACTTCATATCATTTCTACAAAGTATTCGCAACATATACCACATATGCCAATTTTTCACCAATAGCCATAATGCATTCAAGACTCCTAATCTTTAACATGCATATTCATAGTATGTTCCATCTTCCAATTTCATCAACACTCATCATAACTTGCATCTTAACAATTCCATTTCCATGTTAACATAAATTATCATAAAGTCACAAAATTTCCTAGAACAACTTAGCGACCAAATTCTCATACTAACTTGAACTAGTATCCTTCCATGTACACTACAAGGCCATAACAACACAATTAACACATTAAATAAAATCAAATTCACTCCTTTTTCCTACCACTTGGCTCACGGCCAAACACACCCTTCCCACACACACACACCATGCATCCACACGTCACACTTCCATAATCCCCATTTAATTTTAATCATCATAACATATAAATTCATTCCATAACTTAAAACACAAGAATCTTACCTTTTTCTTGAATTTTCAACTTTCCGCCAACGGAGTTCTCTCTCCAAACCAATTATGCTACGTCGAAGAGCGTCTTGAGCTCGTTAAGAATTCGCGAAGAACAAGATTTTTGAGTCAAGATTGAAGGCTTGGAAATTTTCTTTCTTTTTTTTTTTCTTGGAGCCGTGAGCTCTCTCTTTCTTTTTCTTGATTTCTCTTTTGATTTCATGAAACTTCCAAAGGATGAACACATATGTATATGTCATCCTCTCCAATTAAAGATCACATGACCCTCACATGACATGGCTTGGGCCATTTTTTTCAAGGCCTTGGCCGGCCACCCCATGTATTTGGGCCCAATTTTTCTCTTTTTTTTTTTTGAGCCCAATTAGCTAAGAATCGTATTTTGCAAATTCCCGAAACAAATTTCCAAGATTCCAATTTTGCCCTTGGCCCTCTCCAATGTTCTCGTGTCAACACTTTCCATAAGTATCAACATACACTTCACATACTTCCATAAGCAACATTCACATATTAGAAAGAAATCCAAACATGACCTTATTCCTTATAAGTCAAGGTTATTTCCAAATTTTCAAATACGCAAAAATGCCGGATGTAACATCCTCCCCCCCTTTAGAACATTCGTCCTCGAATGTTAAATTAGCCTTATAGGTCTTACAAGCAATTTGGGGAAGGTTCTTTAAATGGAGACAAAGACGTATAAATCATTCATTGATTAAAACAATCAACTATGAAATTTAAATTACCTCGGTGGTACATCCCCGCGGTGCCTCGGGACCCGGTCTTCCGCCCGGTGCATAGATACGATGTGGGGGTCCCGCACCGGGACTAGGTGCTCTACCTCCGCCCCTACCTCGACCGAAGAAGTCCGGGGTCCCCGTCTCGGGGCTCTTACCGAAGGTGACGACGCCGCTACCGACCCCCGGAGCGAGATGGCCCACTCCCTGTGGGCACTCTCTAGCATAGTGCGTCGGATCGCCACAAGTATAACACACACCCCGTCGGCATTGTCCCACATGGCGTCTCCCACAAGTCGTACATCGAGGAGGGGCCATCGCCTCCTGCCCCGACCATGCCTCGCCGCCGAGGACCCGACGCATAAGATGAACTCGTCCCCGCCGAGGGAAAGTCTCTACCCCGCCGAGGTCCACGAAACCGCGAAGGTGTACCGCACCGGGGTCCGCTCTCGCCGCGAACCCTTACCCCGACCTTCCGTCCCGGCCCTCTTGGGCTGGCCGCCACCCCGCCCGAGGCGCCTCCCGCCGACGCTTCCGATCTTCCGACCCCCGGGCATAAGCTTGAACACGAGCTATATCCATACCGGGCCGCATGGCAACCGCCATACAAGCCTCCCCCCCCGTAACTCCGCTCTAATCCCCTCACGTAGTGATGGATCCTATCCTCCATATCCCGCACCGCAGAAGGGGGCATATCTCGCTAAAGAATTAAACTCTACACTATACTCTCTAACGTACATGCTACCCCGCCGCAAGTGAAGAAACCGGTCAACTCTTGCCCGCCTCAACTCGGTGGCATATGATGGCGCAAGAAGGCATCCGAAAATTCCGCCACGTCGGCGGAGGGGCATCCCTCCCTCCGGATAACTTCCAGATCGAAACAGTTAATTGCTATCCCCTGTAGCCTATAAGAGGCTAGCTCCACAGACTCCGTAGCTGACGCCCTCATTATGTCTAAAGTACGCTGCATGCCATCTATAAACTCCTGGGGATCAGCATTTGGGTCCGTGCCCTTAAACTCTGGGGGACTTAATGTAAGAAAATCCCGTGCTCTGGCACTAGCAGCCCTATCGGGGTACTCGTAACTCCTACTCTGTTGTCCAGCCTGAGTAGCAAGCATCTGAGTCAACAAACGTATGGCATCTTTCATTTCGCTGATCTCCTGACGCTGGGCATCTGACTGGGAGGCTGGAGATACTGGTGCTGGGACTGGAGCTGGGGCTGGATCAGGTGCCTCTCTCAGCTCCTCCGGCGATGGGGAGGTAGGAGGACTCCGGGGCTGGATGCGTATTCCAGCATAAGTCCGAGCTCTGGTAGACCTGGGGGCTTGGCTAACTGCATCGTCCCCAACTGCTTTGCCCTTCTGGGCTGCCGTCGCTTTACCTTTCTTAGGCGGCATTACTGAAAGCACACAAGATCATTAAATTAGGGACTTTATGTACAACACCGCTCTATACGCACGATCTACACCATGAAAGAAAGAATGACACCCTATTAATGTCTCGTAGCTTCCTCGTTTATAGATGTGGTGCACAACACACCGATAAACAAGACTCTACTAGACACGACCGCGAACATACCGAGGACCGACCTCGCTTCGATACCACTTTGTCACACCCCAACCTTCGCCAGGGCGTGACGGGCACCCGACTCTCGTCAGAGCCGAGCGAACCCTTAAACGTCGACTCAAATTTTTTTTTTTTTTTTAAAACATGAAGTAAAACTTATAAATGAAACACCAAAATCGACACGTGGCTCACGGCACCTCAAACATGATATATATATACATACGACATAAAACAAGGCGAGCCAAAAGGCCTCTGCCATTTCTGTACAACAAAATAATGGCCGACAAGGCCAAACAGTAACCACAACCCCCACGCAGTTCGCAGACTTCTATAGAATATGACCTGCACAATATATATAGCTATACCAAAACAAGAACAGCCTCCGAGCAAATGGAGCCGTCGACTCCCGCATCGACTCCCCTAGCCGGGTCCCCCGGTAGCGTCCCCCGAACCCGCGGGCATGAAACGCAGCCCCCGAAAGAGGGGTCGGTACGGAATATGTACCGAATATGTAAAGCGAAAATAAATAGATAATAACCACCGCGCAATTTAAGAGGGAAGAAATCACATACAACCCAATACCCGCAACCTTTGCTTAAGAGAAGACATAAGTAGAGAGTACGTAGTCGCAAACAAGCCTTAAGTAAATAATTGCAATCTAACTAACAAATCCAAAATAAGTAATACAAGACATCACACGCGCCGCTTCCGGCAAAATAATAATAACAATAACAATAACAATAATAATAATAATAATAATAATAATAATAATAATAATCAATAATGGCCCTAATAATAATAATAGCCCTTCGCGCTTCGCTAATCCGCATAATAATGAAGATAGCCCCTTCGGGCATTGCCGCTTCCGGCATAATAATGAAGATAGCCCCTTCGGCATTGCCGCTTCCGGCATAATAATAAAGATGGCCCCTTCGGGCATAATAGTAATAATAAAATTTCACACCCCTTCGGAGTGGTTTTAAAAAATCGTTTTAATAAAATACCGCACTCCCTTCGGAGTGGTTTTTGAAAATTTAAATAATAAAATATCACACTCCCTTCGAGTGGTTTTGAAGACTTAAGTAATAAAATATCACACTCCCTTCGGAATGGTTTGAAAATAAATTTATAAAAGGTCGTTCAATAGTTAGGACCATAGCCCAAAATTTTCCCTTCAATCGTGGTACAAAATAAATCAAGTAAAACGATAGGCGGGAATCCGGGAATAGTGGGCCCGCCCGGGCCAATGGAGGTGGCGTACATGGGACATGCCTAGCGAACCTCATAAGATCATTAATAATTGATTTGGGAGTAGTCGGATTGGATTCGGACAAGTTTTAGACATTTACGGCCAAACTAGTCAATTGTGACCTATTTGGTTCAATTCCATTGAATGAAAACGCTCCAACTTTAGGTGTGAATCCCGGAGATAGGATTGACCCAAAGGGTCGAAACCGAAGCCAAAGACACCTAGATCATGCCATGAAAAGGAAATAGAAGGCTTTACATACCTTATTCGCGTCTTACGCTCGTCCGAGCTCCACTCCCGTTTCGTCCCGAATCCGCAAATGGTCACCTTTACCGCTTACTATTCATGAGAGTTAGCATTTCAATAATGAGTTCATACTTGACTACCGAAATTTCGGCAGCATTTCCCCTATAAATATAGCATCCCCGAGATTCAACTCGGCTCAGAATAACAACAACCAACCCAACAACAACATCAACAACATCAATAATCGCTACAAGGCACATATGAACACAAATAGTCTTTCTTTCAACATAATGCATTAATTCTCATTCCAACTTCATGTCAACGCTTTCATATTCATTTACTAATCCAAAACCATTCAAATACGATTCGGAAACACTTCATATCATTTCTACAAAGTATTCGCAACATATACCACATATGCCAATTTTTCACCAATAGCCATAATGCATTCAAGACTCCTAATCTTTAACATGCATATTCATAGTATGTTCCATCTTCCAATTTCATCAACACTCATCATAACTTGCATCTTAACAATTCCATTTCCATGTTAACATAAATTATCATAAAGTCACAAAATTTCCTAGAACAACTTAGCGACCAAATTCTCATACTAACTTGAACTAGTATCCTTCCATGTACACTACAAGGCCATAACAACACAATTAACACATTAAATAAAATCAAATTCACTCCTTTTTCCTACCACTTGGCTCACGGCCAAACACACCCTTCCCACACACACACACCATGCATCCACACGTCACACTTCCATAATCCCCATTTAATTTTAATCATCATAACATATAAATTCATTCCATAACTTAAAACACAAGAATCTTACCTTTTTCTTGAATTTTCAACTTTCCGCCAACGGAGTTCTCTCTCCAAACCAATTATGCTACGTCGAAGAGCGTCTTGAGCTCGTTAAGAATTCGCGAAGAACAAGATTTTTGAGTCAAGATTGAAGGCTTGGAAATTTTCTTTCTTTTTTTTTTTTCTTGGAGCCGTGAGCTCTCTCTTTCTTTTTCTTGATTTCTCTTTTGATTTCATGAAACTTCCAAAGGATGAACACATATGTATATGTCATCCTCTCCAATTAAAGATCACATGACCCTCACATGACATGGCTTGGGCCATTTTTTTCAAGGCCTTGGCCGGCCACCCCATGTATTTGGGCCCAATTTTTCTCTTTTTTTTTTTGAGCCCAATTAGCTAAGAATCGTATTTTGCAAATTCCCGAAACAAATTTCCAAGATTCCAATTTTGCCCTTGGCCCTCTCCAATGTTCTCGTGTCAACACTTTCCATAAGTATCAACATACACTTCACATACTTCCATAAGCAACATTCACATATTAGAAAG